>NC_092088.1:7460986-7573753 GCF_045679555.1 Salvelinus alpinus
TAACAGTTATAAATGTAGGATACAAACTGAAGGAAACTAACAGTTATAAATGTAGGATACAAACTGAAGGAAACTAACAGTTATAAATGTAGGTTACAAACTGAAGGAAACTAACAGTTATAAATGTAGGATACAAACTGAAGGAAACTAACAGTTATAAATGTATTTGGGTATTACTGACGGTGGCTCCCGATAGTGGCTAGTATTAAACTAGATACAAATTGTAAAATAAAAATGGAGAAAAGACTGGGTATTTTAAACCACATACATCAACTAGGCAGGCTCAGTCCTACGGAAGCCTGCAGCTTTCATCCACACCAATTATGAGGAATTGAATAGAATAGATAGAAATAGATAGAATAGAATAGAATAGAAATTCTGTCATGTTGATATCCTTTTTAGTTTGCATCCATATGGCTGGTTTCACATGTGTCTCCACTGTCGTGTCTTTGGCTATGACGGATTAAGTTATTTGACATGTTATTCTATAAAATCCTTTCTCTGTAATTCATTTTCCCTGATTTAGCTAATGATGTAAATGTAATTGACTAGAAAGTCGGGGCACCACGAAAGAGTGTTTAAAGAGCTGTTATCTTCCGAATAAACTCTTAAAGACCTAGTAATATTTTACATCAATAGCAGTCAATATTAATCGTCACCTTATTTCAGTCTCATCTGAAAGTTGTAAATTCTTGGTTATCTTCATGAACCCTGGCTAACAAGTTGAATCAGTAATACAACGTTTGGTTTAATTATTTATTTACTAAATACCTGAATAATCACACAGAATTACATCTACACAGAATGGATCACACATTGATTACAAATTATGTCATAAAGGAAAACGTCCCTAGCGGACGGAACAGATATGACAGCTGGTTACACAAAGAACGGGGGTTGGGTTTGAGTGAAAGAGCGGGAAGACTTGAGGAACAAAGGGAGAAGCTATGTCTCTATCAGACCGTAGGCAGCTACTCTATCGTAAATACAGAATCTTATGCATTCTAAATTACTGCCCATTTGGAAAAGGAAAATGCAATAAATATTTACTCTGAGCTGCGCTTCAATAGGTTGGTGGTAGATGGAAGGCCGTGTTGCCCAACAGAGTCCTTGGTCCTTTGAAGAGTGTCTTTGGTGGTGAACGGCATACGTTGTAGTGTCGTTGTTGTGTGGTAGATGGGATACTCTGTCCGTCCTTTCCTAGCCCACGTTTACAGCTGCTGTTGCTTACTCAACGGCTAGGATGTCTCACTTCTTTATTGAGTAAGAGTTCAAAGTTTATACCATTCACAACCAAAGCTCACGCTGAGGTTGGCTTAGTTCTGTAGTTGACATGTTAGTCCTTTTCAACGTATGGATCGTCGTCCTATCGTCCTCGGAACAGATAGTTACATTTTCGTCAAGGGCTTATATAGTGGAGGGAGAGAAGGGTGTGTTTCCTAGTTTATAACCCATGTCTCTTCACAGGGGCTGGCCACTGATTGAGCAGAGCTCTAACTTTATGAAAACCCAAATCTCTCATTTGGAAGCTAAAATTACATTTAATCTTTTCACAAATAGTGTCGTATTTAAACATTTAAATTGCACAACAAATCCATGTGAATCTGATAACTAGAATGTGTAGACTTTCCCAGATACAGTTTATGTCGTCCTGTCATCAGTCATAATGTCTCAGATGACAACCGAACTGACATCATATTCATTAAGTTCCAACGCATATTTTCACCTGGTTCTATTACCGAAATATGGTTCCTTTCCCCCCACTTGTTTGATGTTCCCAGACTCTCTATGATTAACAAAGGCTATTCAAAAATCCTTCATTAGAGTCCGAGAGAGAGGGTAGGGAGAAAGGTATTTATGGGGGGGTCATAAACCTTACCCACAGGCCAACGTCATGACACAAGGGATAAAAAAAAAAGAATCTAAAACATTTGCTACATGTATTTACAATCCCCTTCCCCAAACAGATTACTCATTTACCTAGCTCTTATCAATAGCTCTTATCTGTGTAGAAATGTCAGCGCATGGAGAATGCGGTTATTTCTATCCGGAAAATTTAAGTAGAGGCTTTTTCCACTTGGAAACGGCAGGTTCGCTCGACATTATTCATGGTTTGGCGCATAAAAGGCGGTAGAATTATGAGGGATTGAAGTCAAGGTCAGAAAAAGACATATCTGCGGACACACCACCTTCATCTCTTTGATCTCTACCCCAAACAAATAGCTGGTGAATAGCTGGTGAATAACTAGTGAATAGCTAGTGAATAGCTAGTGAATAGCTAGTGAATAGCTAGTGAATAGCTAGTGAATAGCTAGTGAATAGCATGCTATTCTCATGATTAAGTTCAAGCTCAGAATACGTATAGAGAGAAAAGTACATAAAATGGAAATTACGTTCCATTTAACTCAGGTTGGAATCGGGGCTCAAGTGAGTTCCTAGGCGAATGTTATTTAATCAAATTAAACTCTATGACAATATACATTAAGTATATCATAAGGCCTTACTTTGATGGCCTAGTTTGAAACTAACTCAGTCAGGAAACACCTGGTTTACAGGACAAATCAGCCCTGCAAAGTCACATTATCCTGGCTTGCAAAGTGATGTGTAATTTCTACTGGATTCCTATAGGAATCCATTCTGAATGACTGTCAGGATAATGGAAATGGAGACTACCTAAACCATTTAAACTGGAACACCCAGTAACGGTAACAACATTTTTTGAAAAATGTACGTTATTTATCTTCATATAGCTTAAGAATAATGAATCAATCAATGTACATGCAAAAATACAGATATTGAAAACAATACAGAAAAATCTACCTGTAGTAGAGACTTCTGGGAAATACACTCTTAGAAAAAAGGTGCTATCTCGAACCTAAAAGTGTTTGGCTTTGGCTGTCCCCATAGGGGAACACGTTTTGGTTCCAGGTAGAACCCTTTTGGTTCCAAGTAAAACTGTTTTGGTTCCAAGTAAAACCGTTTTGGGTTCCATGTACCTGGAAACCAAAAGGGTTTTACTTGGAACCAAAAAAGGTTCTCCCATGGGGAGAGTGTGGGACATGGAGGCAGATTACATGGCTCGCTACCAGAGCCATAGGCCTCCAGTGGAGAAGCTAACCTAGCCGTTACCAGAGCTATAGGCCTCCAGTGGAGAAGCTAACCTAGCCGTTACCAGAGCCATAGGCCTCCAGTGGAGAAACTAACCTAGCCGTTACCAGAGCCATAGGCCTCCAGTGGAGAAGCTAGCCTAGCCGCTACCAGAGCCATAGGCCTCCAGTGGAGAAGCTAACCTAGCCGTTACCAGAGCCATAGGCCTCCAGTGGAGAAGCTAGCCTAGCCGCTACCAGAGCCATAGGCCTCCAGTGGAGAAGCTAACCTAGCCGTTACCAGAGCCATAGGCCTCCAGTGGAGAAGCTAACCTAGCCGGTACCAGAGCCATAGGCCTCCAGTGGAGAAGCTAACCTAGCCGCTACCAGAGCCATAGGTCTCCAGTGGAGAAGCTAACCTAGCCGCTACCAGAGCCATAGGTCTCCAGTGGAGAAGCTAACCTAGCCGCTACCAGAGCCATAGGCCTCCAGGGGAGAAGCTAGCCTAGCCGCTACCAGAGCCATAGGCCTCCAGTGGAGAAGCTAGCCTAGCCGCTACCAGAGCCATAGGCCTCCAGTGGAGGAGCTAGCCTAGCCGCTACCAGAGCCATAGGCCTCCAGTGGAGAAGCTAAACTCTAACCAGTAACCGCTAATCTCTTGGTCTGTGCAGGCAGGATGAGGTATTAGCTCCTTGCTAGCAGAAGAAAGGATTAAGATCAGAGGGGTTTAGCAGCAAACAACCTGTTTTCATTGTGTGAACACATCGCTCCAGGGAACGACCAGCAAGTAAAAAACAACAACGTATTTTCATTGTGCAATCTCATCGTTCCAGGGAAGGACCACGAAGCAAACAACCTGGTTTTCATTGTGCGAGCACATCGCTCCAGGGAAGGAGACCACAAAGGAAGGACCACCATCATCACCAACAACATGAGATCTTTACAGAGCACTATTCTACTCCTCGTCTCCCTACTCTTTCTCATTAACTACAGTAAGGACTATCTTGGTTCTCTCGTTCTGGCTTTAATACTGGGCATTTTGGGATAATGTATTCAATCTTGATCTCTATACCTCTCTTGTCTCCACTTTCCCCTCTTTTTTTGCTTTTTTATCTTCTATCCATCCAGCTTTTCTTTTTCATTCTTAATCCATCCTCTTTTATTCATGCCATTTCACTCTTCCTCTTTCTCAACCTTATTGTTCCCTTGCTTCCTCTTCCTCCTTTCTCAACCTTATTGTTCCCTTGCCTCCTCTTCCTCCTTTCTCAACCTTATTGTTCCCTTGCTTCCTCTTCCTCCTTTCTCAACCTTATTGTTCCCTTGCCTCCTCTTCCTCCTTTCTCAGCCTTATTGTTCCCTTGCTTCCTCTTCCTCCTTTCTCAACCTTATTGTTCCCGTGCTTCCTCTTCCTCCTTTCTCAACCTTATTGTTCCCGTGCTTCCTCTTCCTCCTTTCTCAACCTTATTGTTCCCTTGCTTCCTCTTCCTCCTTTCTCAACCTTATTGTTCCCTTGCCTCCTCTTCCTCCTTTCTCAACCTTATTGTTCCCTTGCTTCCTCTTCCTCCTTTCTCAACCTTATTGTTCCCTTGCCTCCTCTTCCTCCTTTCTCAGCCTTATTGTTCCCTTGCCTCCTCTTCCTCCTTTCTCAACCTTACTGTTCCCTTGCCTCCTCTTCCTCCTTTCTCAACCTTATTGTTCCCTTGCTTCCTCTTCCTCCTTTCTCAACCTTATTGTTCCCTTGCTTCCTCTTCCTCCTTTCTCAACCTTATTGTTCCCTTGCCTCCTCTTCCTCCTTTCTCAGCCTTATTGTTCCCTTGCCTCCTCTTCCTCCTTTCTCAACCTTATTGTTCCCTTGCCTCCTCTTCCTCCTTTCTCAGCCTTATTGTTCCCTTGCTTCCTCTTCCTCCTTTCTCAACCTTATTATTCCCTTGCCTCCTCTTCCTCCTTTCTCAGCCTTATTGTTGTTGAATCAAATCACTGATACAACGGAAATACAACAATGTTATCACCTTTCTGACAGTAACATGTAACGCCAGACAGTCAGCGATGAGCACGTCACAACACGTATCATCAATTTAAACAGGGTGTTTACTCCTCTGCTGGTTGGACAGCTGACAGGGGTGGTCCAGTCTGTACTGTCTGTAACAGGGGTGGTCCAGTCTGTACTGTCTGTAACAGGGGTGGTCCAGTCTGTACTGTCTGTAACAGGGGTGGTCCAGTCTGTACTGTCTGTAACAGGGGTGGTCCAGTCTGTACTGTCTGTAACAGGGGTGGTCCAGTCTGTACTGTCTGTAACAGGGGTGGTCCAGTCTGTACTGTCTGTAACAGGGGTGGTCCAGTCTGTACTGTCTGTAACAGGGGTGGTCCAGTCTGTACTGTCTGTAACAGGGGTGGTCCAGTCTGTACTGTCTGTAACAGGGGTGGTCCAGTCTGTACTGTCTGTAACAGGGGTGGCCCAGTCCGTACTGTCTGTAACAGGGGTGGTCCAGTCCGTACTGTCTGTAACAGGGGTGGTCCAGTCTGTACTGTTTGTAACAGGGGTGGTCCAGTCTTTACTGTCTGTAACAGGGGTGATCCAGTATGTACTGTCTGTAACAGGGGTGGTCCAGTCTTTACTGTCTGTAACACGGGTGGTCCAGTCTGTACTGTCTGTAACAGGGGTGGTCCAGTCTTTACTGTACAGCCTGTAACAGGGGGGGGGGGGGGGGGGTCCAGTCTTTACTGTCTGTAACAGGGGTGGTCCAGTCTGTACTGCCTGTAACAGGGGTGGTCCAGTCTGTACTGTCTGTAACAGGGGTGGTCCAGTCTGTACTGTCTGTAACAGGGTTGGTCCAGTCTGGACTGTCTGCAACAGGGGTGGTCCAGTCTGTACTGTCTGTAACAGGGGTGGTCCAGTCTGTACTGTCTGTAACAGGGGTGGTCCTGTCTGTACTGTCTGTAACAGGGGTGGTCCAGTCTGTACTGTCTGTAACAGGGGTGGTCCAGTCTGTACTGTCTGTAACAGGGGTGGTCCAGAGTGTACTGTCTGTAACAGGGGTGGTCCAGTCTGTACTGTCTGTAACAGGGGTGGTCCAGTCTCTACTGTCTGTAACAGGGGTGATGCAGTCTGCACTGTCTGTACCAGGGGTGATCCAGTCTGTACTGTCTGTAACAGGGGTGATCCAGTCTGTACTGTCTGTAACAGGGGTGATCCAGTCTGTACTGTCTGTAACAGGGGTGGTCCAGGCTGTACTGTCTGTAACAGGGGTGGTCCAGTCTCTACTGTCTGTAACAGGGGTGGTCCAGTCTGTACTGTTTGTAACAGGGGTGATCCAGTCTGTACTGTCTGTAACAGGGGTGGTCCAGTCTGTACTGTCTGTAACAGGGGTGGTCCAGTCTGTACTGTCTGTAACAGGGGTGGTCCAGTCTGTAGTGTCTGTAACAGAGGTGATCCAGTCTGTACTGTCTGTAACAGGGGTGATCCAGTCTGTACTGTCTGTAACAGGGGTGATCCAGTCTGTACTCTCTGTAACAGGGGTGGTCCAGTCTGTACTGTCTGTAACAGGGGTGGTCCAGTCTGTACTGTCTATAACATGGGTGGTCCAGTCTGTACTGTCTGTAACAGGGGTCAACCAGTCTGTACTGTCTGTAACAGGGGTGATCCAGTCTGTACTGTCTGTAACAGGGGTGGTCCAGTTTGTACTGTCTTTAACAAGGGTGGTCCAGTCTGTACTGTCTGTAACAGGGGTGGTCCAGTCTATACTGTCTGTAACAGGGGCGGTCCAGTCTGTACTGTTTGTCACAGGGGTGGTCCAGTCTGTACTGTCTGTAACAGGGGTGGTCCAGTCTGTACTGTCTATAACATGGGTGGTCCAGTCTGTACTGTCTGTAACAGGGGTCAACCAGTCTGTACTGTCTGTAACAGGGGTGATCCAGTCTGTACTGTCTGTAACAGGGGTGGTCCAGTTTGTACTGTCTTTAACAAGGGTGGTCCAGTCTGTACTGTCTGTAACAGGGGTGGTCCAGTCTATACTGTCTGTAACAGGGGCGGTCCAGTCTGTACTGTTTGTCACAGGGGTGGTCCAGTCTGTACTGTCTGTAACAGGGGTGGTCCAGTCTGTACTGTCTGTAACAGGGGTGGTCCAGTCTGTACTGTCTGTAACAGGGGAGATCCAGTCTGTACTGTCTGTAACAGGGGTGGTCCAGTCTGTACTGTCTGTAACGGGGTGGTCCAGTCTGTACTGTCTGTAACAGGGGTGGTCCAGTCTGTACTGTCTGTAACGGGGTGGTCCAGTCTGTACTGTCTGTAACAGGGGTGGTCCAGTCTATACTGTCTGTAACAGGGGCGGTCCAGTCTGTACTGTTTGTCACAGGGGTGGTCCAGTCTGTACTGTCTGTAACAGGGGTGGTCCAGTCTGTACTGTCTGTAACAGGGGTGGTCCAGTCTGTACTGTCTGTAACAGGGGTGATCCAGTCTGTACTGTCTGTAACAGGGGTGGTCCAGTCTGTACTGTCTGTAACGGGGTGGTCCAGTCTGTACTGTCTGTAACAGGGGTGGTCCAGTCTGTACTGTCTGTAACAGGGGTCAACCAGTCTGTACTGTCTGTAACAGGGGTGATCCAGTCTGTACTGTCTGTAACAGGGGTGGTCCAGTCTGTACTGTCTGTAACAGGGGTGGTCCAGTGAACAACACTGTTGTTGTCCTCTGATGACTGTTAGATGCCTCTGACCTGGGTTAGTCATCCCTGGCTGTTGACTGTACCTGCTTAGTTGTAACGTCTCAACAGTCAAAACGAGTTGCAGCGATGTCATGGTGATGTCATTATAACATATTTGTGGTGACTTGGTGATGTCATGGTGATGTCATGGTCAGGTTGAATGCTGCTTTGTTAACCGATGTTTTGGAAATACATTTTATTTGGTGGGATGGATGTGATGGCCTTATTAGAACGGAGGGTATGGCTGCATGTAAAGCCTTCTGCATTGGGTTGTCTATGCTGGCATGTGTGGTCTTTGTGTTCTCTATGTATCCTAACTCATTGCAGAGAATTATGAGAAGTGTACTGTATATAATACTGTGGGTATTTAGTTTTATGTCAGTGTTTTTTAACAACAGTACTGTAAACATGTCTCCTCAGGCCAGTGTTGAATCCATCGTTAATCGTGTAGTTCTCGCCCTCTCTCTCTCTCTCTCTCTCTCTCTCTCTCTCTCTCTCTCTCTCTCTCTCTCTCTCATGTCTCTCTCTCTCTCTCTCTCTCTCTCTCTCTCTCTCTCTCATTCTCTCTCTCTCTCTCTCTCTCTCTCTCGCTCTCTCTCTCTCTCTCTCTCTCTCTCTCTCATATCTCTCTCATTCTTTCATGTCTCTCTCTCTCTCTCATATCTCTCTCTCTCATTCTCTCTCTCTCTCATTCTCTCTCTCTCTCTCTCTCTCTCTCTCTCAATTCAATTCAATTTCAATTCAAGGGGCTTTATTGGCATGGGAAACATGTGTTAACATTGCCAAAGCAAGTGAGGTAGGTAATATACAAAAGTCAAATAAACAATAAAAATGAACAGTAAACATTACACATACAGAAGTTTCTCTCTCTCTCTCTCTATCTCTCTCTCATTCTCTCTCTCTCTCTCTCTCTCTCTCTCTCTCTCTCTCTCTCTCTCTCATATCTCTCTCTCATTCTCTCTCTCTCATCTCTCTTTCTTTCATATATATATCTCTCTCTCATCTCTTTCTCTCATCTCTCTTCTCTATCTCATCTCTCTCTCTCTCTCTCTCTCTCTCTCTCTCTCTCTCATTTTCTCTCTCTCTCATATTTCTCTCATCTCTCTCTCGCGTCTCTCAACTAAAAAAAAAAAAATCAAATTCAAGCTGCTTTATTGGCATGAAAAACATCTGTCAATATTGCCAAAGCAACAATGTATCCAATATACATTGTAATAAAATTACATACGATAACAAAAAATAATTATTAAATGATAGTAAATCATAATATGGAAAATGAAACTATAACTAACTAAATAACGGTCATCTTCACCATTATATCAGTACTACAACTACTATCATCATTACCACTACTACCACCACCACCATCATTAAACTGCTATCATTACCATTACCACCCATACCATATTGGAATGATAAACAACAATAATAATAACAATAATAGTAATATTATCGCGCATCTCTCGTTCTCTCTCTCTTTCATCTCTCTCTCTCTCTCTCTCTCTCTCTCTCTCTCTCTCTCTCTCTCTCTCTCTCTCATTGCTCTCTCTTTCTCTCTCTCATTCTCTCTCTCATTCTCTCTCTCTCTCTCATCTCTCTCTCTCATTCTCTCCCTCTCTCTCTTTCTTTCATATCTATCTCTCTCTCTCATTCCTCTCTCTCTTTCATATCTATCTCTCTCTCTTTCTTATCTACCTCTCTCTCTTTCATATCTATCTCTCTCTCTCATTCCTCTCTCTCTTTCATATCTATCTCTCTCTCTCATCTCTCTCTCATATCTCATCTCTCTCTTTTCTCTCCTCTCTCTCTCTCTCTCTCTCTCTCTCTCTCTCTCTCTCCCTGCCTCTTTCTAATGCTTTCATTCTCTTCCTCTCTCTTCCTCTTCTAATGTTCTCCGTCTTCTTTCTCCAGGTGAAGCCCTACAATGCTATACCTGCATGGGTTCTAGTGATGAAGACTGTAATCGTCAGGGCTCAAAAACCTGTCCAAGCTACTCTGATGCCTGCGCTGTTGTACGAGGACACGGAAGTGAGTTAAACAGTGAGTGTGTAATCTACAACTCTGGTACCCTGCAAACCATGACCCGTTTTGTAGTTTACATGGGTCAAATGTAATGGGTTCATATCCTGCATGGTGTGTGTGTGTGTGTGTGTGTGTGTGTGTTAGTGCGTGTGTTAGTGTGCATGCTTGTGTCCTGAGTGTGTCTGAGGACATGACAGACTGTTCTGTCTGGACCCCCAGCCCAGGCACAGCAGGGAGTTGGGGGAAGTCCCAGCGGGAACATGATGAGATAACAGAGACTTACATTCAGGGTCTTAATTAGGATGATTATATGTTTGTTGATGTCGTTGCAACATTTTGGTATCTGTCCCGAAATGTCCAGTTTCCACAGAAATCCAGGTTGAAGGATTCCTGGAATCAGGAAAGAATGAGCAGGAAATTCAGAATACTGTACGAGAAACTGGATCTCTGGAAAACTTGGGAATTTGGGGAAAGTTTTATGAATTTTGCAAACCTAGTTCAGAAATGATGAAATCAAACTTGGTCCAGATCTGTGTGTCTCTGGTCTGGTCCCAGATCTGTGTGTCTCTGGTCTGGTCCCAGATCTGTGTGTCTCTGGTCTGGTGCCAGATCTGTGTGTCTCTGGTCTGGTCCCAGATCTGTGTGTCTGTTCTGGTCCCAGATCTGTGTGTCTCTGGTCTGGTCCCAGATCTGTGTGTCTCTGGTCTGGTCCCAGATCTGTGTGTCTCTGGTCTGGTCCCAGATCTGTGTGTCTCTGGTCTGGTCCCAGAACTGTGTGTGTCTGGTCTGGTACCAGATCTGTGTGTCTCTGGTCTGGTCCCAGATCTGTGTGTCTCTGGTCTGGTCCCAGATCTGTCCATATAGTCGCTTGTGAAAGTATTCACCCCCCTTGGCATTTTTCCCATTTTGTTGCCTAACAACCTGGAATTAAAATAGATGTTTGGGGTGTTTGTATCATTTGATTTACACAACATGCCAACCACTTTGAAGATGCAACATCTTTTTTATTGTGAAAAAAACAAGAAATAAGACAAAAAAAACAGAAAACTTGAGCGTGCATAACTATTCACCCCCCAAAGTCAATACTTTGTGGAGCCACCTTTTGCAGCAATTACAGATGCAAGTCTCTTGGGGTATGTCTCTATAAGCTTGGCACATCTAGCCACTTGAATTTTTGCCCATTCTTCAGGCCAAAGCTGCTGCAGCTCCTTCAATTTGGATAGGTTCCGCTGGTGTACAGCAATCTTTAAGTCATACCACAGATTCTCAATTGGATTGAGGTCTGGTCTTTGACTAGGTCATTCCAAGACATTTAAATGTTTCTCCTTAAACCACTCAAGTGTTGCTTTAGCAGTATGCTTAGGGTCCTTGTCCTGCTGGAAGGTGAACCTCCGTCCCAGTCTCAAATCTCTGGACGACAAACAGGTTTCCCTCAAGAATTTCCCTGTATTCAGTGCCATCCATCATTCCTTCAATTCTGACCAGTTTCCCAGTCCCTGCCAATGAAAAACATTCCCACAGCATGATGCTGCCACCACCATGCTGGTGTTCTCGGGGTGATGAGAGGTGTTGGGTTTGTGCCAGACATAGCATTTTCCTTGATGGCCAAAAAGCTAAATTTTAGTCTCATCTTACCAGTACCTTCTTCCATATGTTTGGGGAGTCTCCCACATGCCTTTTGGCGAACACCAAACGTGTTTGCTTATTTTTTTATTTAAGCGAGGGCTTTTGTCTGGCCACTCTTCCGTAAAGCCCAGCTCTGTGGAGTGTACGGCTTAAAGTGGTCCTATGGACAGATACTCCAATCTCTGCTGTGGAGCTTTGCAGCTCCTTCAGGGTTATCTTTGGTCTCTTTGTTGCCTCTCTGATTTATGCCCTCTCTCGCCTGGTCCGTGAGTTTTGGTTTCGGACCTCTCTTGGCAGGTTTGCTGTGGTGCCATATTCTTTCAATTTTTGAATAATGGATTTAATGGTGCTCTGTGGGATGTTCAAAGTTTCGGATATTTTTTTTAATAATCCAACCCTGATCTGTACTTCTCTACAACTTTGTCCCTGACCTGTTTGGAGAGCTCCTTGGTTTTCATGGTGCCGCTTGCGGTGCCGCTTGCAGTGATGTTGCAGAGTCTGGGACCTTTCAGAACAGGTGTATATATACTGAGATCATGTGACAGGTCATGTGACACTTAGATTGCACACAGGTGGACGTTAGTTTTTACTAATTATGTGACTTCTGAAGGTATTTGGTTGCACCAGATCTTATTTAGGGGCTTCATAGCAAAGAGGGTGAAAACACTTTTCTGTTTTTTTTTCCATTTCACTTCTGGCCAGCAGCTAATGGGGATCCCTAATAAATACAAATGTAAATACCTGCAGGCATTATGTAAAATGTTACCCTGTGTATTAACAAAGGTATTTCAATGTTTCTCTCTCTTCTCCCTCTGCACTCTCTCGCCCCTGCTCCCTCTCCATTCATACTTTGTCTTGCTCACGCTGTCTCTCTTTTTTCTCTGTCAATATCTTTCCTTCTCTCTCTCTCTGTTTCTCTTTCTCATTCTCTCTCTCTCTATCTGTTTTCCTCTCTCTGTAACTCTCTCTTTCTGTCTCTCTCTATCTCTCTCTCTATCTATTTCTCTCTCTCTCTCTCTCTCTGTATCTGTCTCTCTCTCTCTCCACCTCTCTCTCTCTCTCTCTTTCACTCTCTCTCTCTCTCTCTCTCTCCCTCTCTCTCCCTCTCTCTCTCTCTCTCTCTCTCTCTCTCTCCCTCTCTCTCTCTCTCTCTCTCTCTCTCAGGCGGAGTGATGAAGTCCTGCTCCTACAAGTCTTTCTGTAGCCAGGCAAACAGTCAGGGTTACCGGTCACCAGGGGTCAGAGTTCACTGCTGTTTCTCTGATGACTGCAACGTGACAGGAAACGTATCCAAGCTGGAAGGAAGTCTCAGCTACCTGTTGCTCCTCCTTCCCCTGCTCCTCCACTGGATCTCAAACTAAATATATAACCCAGCACAAACCAACAGCCATGCCAACTACCCCTCCTAGCTCCCTTCCCTTCCCTACTCTACCCGACTCAAACCCCAACTCTCCAAGCCTCAGCTACCATCCCCACTCTACCCGACTCAAACCCCAACTCTCCAAGCCTCAGCTACCATCCCCACTCTAGCCGACTCAAACCCCAACTCTCCAAGCCTCAGCTACCATCCCCACTCTAGCCGACTCAAACCCCAACTCTCCAAGCCTCAGCTACCATCCCCACTCTAGCCGACTCAAACCCCAACTCTCCAAGCCTCAGCTACCATCCCCACTCTAGCCGACTCAAACCCCAACTCTCCAAGCCTCAGCTACCATCCCCACTCTAGCCGACTCAAACCCCAACTCTCCAAGCCTCAGCTACCATCCCCACTCTAGCCGACTCAAACCCCAACTCTCCAAGCCTCAGCTACCATCCCCACTCTAGCCGACTCAAACCCCAACTCTCCAAGCCTCAGCTACCATCCCCACTCTAGCCGACTCAAACCCCAACTCTCCAAGCCTCAGCTACCATCCCCACTCTAGCCGACTACGCCATCTAACTCTGCCTATCTAAAGTATCTAAAGTAACACACAATAAAATAACCATTGATATCACCATATAACCAACCCAGAACAACCCAACCGAGAACAACCCCAGAACAACCCAACCCAGAACAAACCCAGAACAAACCCAACCCAAACCAACCTAAGCTACAACAAACCCAACCCAGAACAACCCCAAACCAGAACATTCCCAAACCAGAACAACCCCAACCCAGAACAAACCCAACCCAGAACAAACCCAACTCAGAACAAACCCAGAACAACCCCAACCCAGAATAACCCCAGCCCAGAACAAACCCAACCCAGAACAAACCCAACTCAGAACAAACCCAACTCAGAACAAACCCAACTCAGAACAAACCCAGAACAAACCCAACCCAAACCAACCTAACCTAAACCCAGTCATGCCAACTAACTACCCATACCTACTGTACCTGCCACTCCCAATCTAAGTATGGCCAACTATGTAATCTAAGTCCTCGCCATCCAAAGTTCCCAGCCTTATAGGAAGCCCATATGCTTCAGCACCACCTTCTCTAGCCTCCACCTACAGCTCCTCAAGACATGCAGAACACCCTTGTCCCATCCTTCTCTAGCTAATTCCTTCACAATCCTTCACGCTAACCCAAACCCTGTCCCACACCAACATTTCATTTATTTCATTTCTCAAACAACAGCAACACACACACACCATAGTAACACTGCAAAAAGACTAGAAATCATGGTGAATAACAATCTAACACAGGATGCAGTCGAAATAGCAATAGCCTTCAATTCCTACTTTTTTGACTCTGTCAGGGTACTGACACAGAACCCCTCCACTGGTTTCTTGGGCTCAGTGCTAGTAAATGATGCTCAACCTGTCTTCATCATAAGGGAGGTTTCTGAGTCAAAGGTGAACAAGGTGATTAGCTCACTAAAGAACTCTAAAGCCAAAGATGTGTTTGGGATGGACTCTACCTTTCTTAAAAACTACAAAGAGTCACTCATTGGCCCCATTACTAAGGTCACCAACACATCTATCGGTCTCGGGGTGTTTCCAAGGGTATGGAAGTCGGCCATAATAACGGCCATCTTTAAATCAGGCGACCCTGCTGACGTGAGTAACTACAGGCCCATTAGTATACTACCTGTGGTGTCAAAGGTTGTTGAAAAGTGTGTAGCAGAACAACTGATTGCCCACCTCAACAACAGCCCCTTCACATTACACTCCATGCAGTTTGGCTTCAGAGCGAAACACTCCACAGAAACGGCCAACTGCTTTCTTCTGGAAAATGTGAAGTCCAAGATGGACAAAGGGGGTGTTGTTGGGGCTGTGTTTCTGGACCTAAGGAAGGCTTTTGATACTGTTAACCATGAGATTCTCATCACAAAATTGTCCAAGTTCAACTTTTCCCCCGATGCCTTGAGATGGATGAAATCATACCTTGAAGGCAGAACTCAGTGTGTCAGAGTGAGCAATGAGCTGTCGCCCACTTAGCTATGATGTGGGCGTGCCCCAAGGGTCAATACTGGGGCCCCTCCTGTTCAGCCTGTACATTAATGATCTGCCTTCTGTCTGTACTGGGTCTGAAGTTCAAATGTATGCAGATGATACAGTGATATATGTGCAAAGAGCAAACAACAAGCTGCACAAGAACTCACTACTGTAATGGTCCAGGTTACAAAGTGGCTCGGTGACTCACTACTGTAATGGTCCATGTTACAAAGTGGCTCAGTGACTCATGTTTGAATCTCAATTTGAAAAAAACTGTTTGCATGTTCTTCACAAAGAGGGCAACAGATGCTACTGAGCCAGATGTCTATGTGTCAGGGGAGAAGCTCCAGGTGGTATCTGATTTGAAGTACCTTGGCATCGTACTTGATTCCAACCTCTCTTTTAAAAAGCATGTGAAAAAGGTAATTCAAATAACCAAATTCAACCTAGCTAATTTCCGATTTATACGAAATTGTTTGACTACAGAGGTAGCAAAACTGTACTTCAAATCTATGATACTCCCCCACTTAACATACTGCTTGACTAGTTGGGCCCAAGCTTGCTGTACAACAGTAAGACCTATTCAGTCTGTCTACAAACAGGCTCTCAAAGTGCTTGATAGGAAGCCCAATAGCCATCATCACTGTCACATCCTCAGAAAGCATGAGCTCCTGAGTTGGGAAAATCTTGTGCAATACACCGATGCATGTCTTGTATTCAAGATCCTAAATGGCTTGGCTCCCCCTCCACTCAGTATTTTTGTTAAACAGAAAACCCAAACATATGGCAGCAGATCCACAAGGTCTGCCATGAGAGGTGACTGTGTAGTTCCCCTAAGGAAAAGCACCTTTAGTAAATCCGCTTTTTCTGTGAGAGCTTCCCATGTCTGGAATACATTGCCATCAGACGCACATAACTGCACCACATATCACACTTTCACAAAATGCTTGAAGACATGGCTAAAGGTCAATCAGATTTGTGAACATAATCCCTAGCTGTGTGTTGCCGCTTTCCATGTCTGTTGTCTGTAACTTGTGAGGTGTGGAAACACTTTGTTGCTTTTATGAATTTTGTCTTGCTGCTTTTTGTTCTATGTTGCTCTGTCTATGCTACGTCTTGCTTGTCCTATGTTGCTATGTCTGTATGCTATGTCTTGTTCTATGTTGCTATTGTCTATATTGTAATTGTTTTTAATAACCTGCCCAGGGACTGCGGTTGAAAATTAGCCGGCTGGCTAAAACCGGCACTTTTACTGAAACGTTGATTAATGTGCACTGTCCCTGTAAAAATAAATAAACTCAACAAACTCAACACACGACCGCTAAATCATGCTTGTGCCAGAGAGAGAGAGAGAAGTGTGCAGAACTAAAACTTAAACTATAAAATACAAATACAAATAAAATATAAAGTTTCAACGATTTTACTGAGTTAAGGGTATCAGTCAATTGAAATAAATTATTTAGGCCCTAATCTATGGATTAGGGCCCACTCACTTGGATTTAGGCCTACCCACTTGGCAACCAGGCCCAGCCAATAAGAATTTGTTTTCCCCCCCAAAAAGGGCTTTATTACAGACAGAAATACTGGACAGTTTCATCGGCTGCCCGGTTGGCTGGTCTCAGACGATCCCGCAGGTGAAGAAGCCGGAAGCCGAGGTCTCGGGCTGATGTGGGCTGATGTGGTTACATGTGGTCTGCGGTTATGAGGCCGGTTGGACATACTTCCAAATTCTCGAGACCCGTAATCATCCACAATGGCAAAACAACAAGGCACAGGTGCTCACACGACCAACGGACATTGTAACAGTAATCGACAGGACAATGGTGAACAAAGGGCAGACTTATACAATTACTAATCAAATGGGAATAGGGAGCAGGTGTGCGTAAGGACAGTTCCGGAGGGATCCGTGACAGCGACATGTTTTAGAGTGGCCTTTTATTGTCCCCCAGCACAAGGTACACCTGTGTAATGATCATGCTTTTTAATTAGTTTCTTGATATGTCACACCTGTCAGGTGGATGGATTATCTTGTTTTGTTCAGTATAGAAAGAAAATAGAAAAATAACATTTGCGAGACAAGGTGAAGGAGAGATAAGGTGAGGGAAGGAGAGATACGGTGAGGGAAGGAGAGATAAGATTAGGGTTGGTGAGCGAAGGAGAGATAAGGTGAGGGAAGGAGAGATAAGGTGAGGGAAGGAGAGATAAGGTGAGGGAAGGAGAAATACGATTAGGGTTGGTGAGGGAAGGAGAGATAAGGTGAGGGAAGGAGAGATAAGGTGAGGGAAGGAGAGATAAGGTGAGGGAAGGAGAGATAAGGTGAGGGAAGGAGAGATAAGGTGAGGGAAGGAGAGATAAGGTGAGGGAAGGAGAGATAAGGTGAGGGAAGGAGAGATAAGGTGAGGGAAGGAGAGATAAGGTGAGGGAAGGAGAGATAAGGTGAGGGAAGGAGAGATAAGGTGAGGGAAGGAGAGATAAGGTGAGGGAAGGAGAGATAAGGTGAGGGAAGGAGAAATACGATTAGGGTTGGTGAGGGAAGGAGAGATAAGGTGAGGGAAGGAGAGATAAGGTGAGGGAAGGAGAGATAAGGTGAGGGAAGGAGAGGGAAGGAGAAATAAGGTGAGGGAAGGAGAGATAAGGTGAGGGAAGGAGAGATAAGGTGAGGGAAGGAGAGATAAGGTGAGGGAAGGAGAGATAAGGTGAGGGAAGGAGAGATAAGGTGAGGGAAGGAGAAATACGATTAGGGTTGGTGAGGGAAGGAGAGATAAGGTGAGGGAAGGAGAGATAAGGTGAGGGAAGGGGAGGGAAGGAGATATAAGGTGAGGGACGGGGAGATAAGGTGAGGGAAGGAGAGATAAGGTGAGGGAAGGGGAGGGAAGGGGAGATAAGGTGAGGGAATGGGAGGGAAGGAGAGATAGGGTGAGGGAAGGGGAGGGAAGGAGAGATAGGGTGAGGGAAGGGGAGATACGGGGAGATAAGGGGAGATAAGATGAGGGAAGGGGAGATAAGGTGAGGGAAGGGGAGGGAAGGGGAGATAAGGTGAGGGGAGGAGAGATAATGAAAGGGAAGGATCCCTTCATCTACCCCACGGGGCACGCACTGGTTGAATAAACATTGGTTCAACGTCATTTGTCAACCTATTTTGATGTGGAATCAACGTGGACAACACATTTGGATTCACAAAAAGTAATCAACCAGCATTGTAACCAGCATTGTAACCAGCATTGTAACCAGCATTGTAACCAACATTGTAACCATTGACATTTGGGTAAAACTTCAACGAAAATACAATGACTTCTTAAACAGATCAGAGACCAGGCTACAATCTTGCATCTTTAGAGCAAAGATCTTCTTCAAAAAGAAACTCAACATTGCTCTTGTGGTCTTAGCTGAAACAGACAAAAAAAGGACAATCGTTGGAGGAACGAGGACCGATCTACTCCTGCTGTAATTTGTAACTCTATGTATTCTGTGTGTTCCACTCCTCCGTGATAGAACCAATAGAGATGACCCACTCCTCCGTGATAGAACCAATAGAGATGACCCACTCCTCCGTGATAGAACCAATAGAGATGACCCACTCCTCCGTGATAGAACCAATAGAGATGACCCACTCCTCCGTGATAGAACCAATAGAGATGATCCACTCCTCCGTGATAGAACCAATAGAGATGATCCACTCCTCCGTGATAGAACCAATAGACATGATCTAAACTAAAGAAAGCATTGTTCAACTTCTTTTCTCCTCTGTAGTCAACTGTAAATAAATTCAATAAAATTGTCATTTTTTTCCTGTATTTCCCATTGTGCGGGTCTTTGTTGTCAGTAATATATTAATATATGAAGAATATATAGTTATCTTTTTAAGAAACTAGAGCCTTAGGGTGGTTCATCGAGATGTCTTAGAATGGTAAACATAAACACACAGTTTCAACCAATGTGTTTTATTACATATTTACATGTATAGCATATTTATTACAGAGTTATTACAAATTTATATAATACATAAATAAACTAATTATTAACCATTTATAAATTACTTACAAACTATCTTATAATTTGTTTTGATTCAAGCCAATCTAGTATATCACACATTCGTATATAATCACATTTGGGAAGCAGTTTCTATCAAGTCAAGTGAGGTTTGTCATGTTATCCATAACCTAATGTAGCAGGTGTAAAATAAACACCTGAAACTAGATCCCCTACAAACGACCTGTCGGGGGAGGTGCTCTTCTGCACTGTTCAACCAATCCAGTAAATGTAGAGGAGGAGTTAAAATAGAATGTTGCTTTGTTATTGTCCAAAAGCAGAAGTTGTGTCACAGGCTCTCTTTCCATTTCCCCTGACAACCGGAACATCCACAGGCTCTCTTTCATTTCCCCTGACAACCGGAACATCCACAGGCTCTCTTTCCATTTCCCCTGACAACCGGAACATCCACAGGCTCTCTTTACATTTCCCCTGACAACAGGAACATCCACAGGCTCTCTTTCCATTTCCCCTGACAACAGGAACATCCACAGGCTCTCTTTCCATTTCCCCTGACAACAGGAACATCCACAGGCTCTCTTTCCATTTCCCCTGACAACCGGAACATCCACAGGCTCTCTTTCATTTCCCCTGACAACCGGAACATCCACAGGCTCTCTTTCCATTTCCCCTGACAACCGGAACATCCACAGGCTCTCTTTACATTTCCCCTGACAACAGGAACATCCACAGGCTCTCTTTCCATTTCCCCTGACAACAGGAACATCCACAGGCTCTCTTTCCATTTCCCCTGACAACAGGAACATCCACAGGCTCTCTTTCCATTTCCCCTGACAACAGGATCATCCACAGGCTCTCTTTCCATGTCCCCTGACAACAGGATCATCCACAGGCTCTTTCCATTTCCCCTGACAACAGGAACATCCACAGGCTCTCTGTCCATTTCCCCTGACAACAGGAACATCTACAGGCTCTCTTTCCATTTCCCCTGACAACAGGAACATCCACAGGCTCTCTTTCCATTTCCCCTGACAACAGGATCATCCACAGGCTCTCTTTCCATGTCCCCTGACAACAGGAACATCCACAGGCTCTTTCCATTTCCCCTGACAACAGGAACATCCACAGGCTCTCTGTCCATTTCCCCTGACAACAGGAACATCCACAGGCTCTCTTTCCATTTCCCCTGACAACAGGAACATCCACAGGCTCTCTTTCCATTTCCCCTGACAACAGGAACATCCACAAACTCTCTTTTCCATTTCCCCTGACAACAGGAACATCTACAGGCTCTCTTTCCATTTCCCCTGACAACAGGATCATCCACAGGCTCTCTTTCCATTTCCCCTGACAACAGGAACATCCACAGGCTCTCTTTCCATTTCCCCTGACAACAGGAACATCCACAGTCTTTCTTTCCATTTCCCCTGACAACAGGAACATCCACAGGCTCTCTTTCCATTTCCCCTGACAACAGGAACATCCACAGGCTCTCTTTCCATTTCCCCTGACAACAGGAACATCCACAGTTTTTCTTTCCATTTCCCCTGACAACAGGATCATCCACAGGCTCTCTTTCCATTTCCCCTGACAACAGGAACATCCACAGGCTCTCTTTCCATTTCCCCTGACAACAGGAACATCCACAGTCTTTCTTTCCATTTCCCCTGACAACAGGAACATCCACAGGCTCTCTTTCCATTTCCCCTGACAACAGGAACATCCACAGGCTCTCTTTCTATTTCCCCTGATAACAGGAACATCCACAGTCTTTCTTTCCATTTCCCCTGACAACAGGAACATCCACAGGCTCTCTTTCCATTTCCCCTGACAACAGGAACATCCACAGGCTCTCTTTCTATTTCCCCTGATAACAGGAACATCCACAGTCTTTCTTTCCATTTCCCCTGACAACAGGAACATCCACAGTCTTTCTTTCCATTTCCCTTGTAAACCAGAACATCCGGTTGTTGGGGACTCAACAGAGGCAGTGGCAACCCGTCATTCAGGGCAGAGCCCATAGTTTTTGCAAAAAAATTAATTATATATATATATATATGTACACTACCGGTCAAAAGTTTTAGAACACCTACTCATTCAAGGGTTTTTCTTTATTTTTTATATTTTCTACATTGTAGAATAATAGTGACGTCATCAAAACTATGTAATAACACATATGGAATCATGTAGTAGCCAAAAAAGTGTTAAACAAATCAAAATATATTTTATATTTGAGATTCTTCAAATAGCCACCCTTTGCCTGGATGACAGCTTTGCACCCTCTTGGCATTCTCTCAACCAGCTTCATGAGGTAGTCCCTGAAATGCATTTCAATTAAGAGATGTGCCTTCTTAGAAGTTAATTTGTGAAATATCTTTCCTTCTTAATGTGTTTGAGCCAATCAGTTGTGTTGTGACAAGGTAGAGGGGGTGTACAGAAGATAGCCCTATGACAGCTTTGCACACTCTTGGCATTCTCTCAACCAGCTTCACCTGGAATGCTTTTCCAACAGTCTTGAAGGGGTTCCCACATATGCTGAGCACTTGTTGGCTGCTTTTCCTTCACTCTACGGTCCAACTCATCCCCAACCATTTCAATTTGGTGGAGGTCGGGGGATTGTGGAGGTCATCTGATGCAGCACTCCATCACTCTTCTTCTTGGTCAAATAGACCTTACACAGCTTGGAGGTGTGTTGGGTCATTGTCTTGTTGAAAAACAAATGATAGTCTCACTAAGCACAAACCAGATGGGATGGCGTATCGCTGCAGAATGCTGTGGTAGCCATGTTGGTTAAGTGTGCCTTGAATTGCAAATACATCACAGACAGTGTCACCAGCAAAGCACCACACACACCATAACACCTCCTCCTCCATGCTTTACGGTGGGAAATACACATGCAGAGATCATCCGTTCACCCACACCATGTCTCACAAAGACACGGCGGTTGGAACCAAAAGTTTCCAATTTGGACACCAGACCAAAGAACAGATTTCCTCCGGTCTAATGTCCATTGCTCATGTTTCTTGTCCCAAGCAAGTCTCTTCTTATTATTGGTGTCCTTTAGTAGTGGTTTCTTTGCAGCAATTCAACCATGATGGCTTGATTTACGCAGTCTCCTCTGAAGAGTTGATGTTGAGATGTGTCTGTTACTTGACCTCTGTAAAGCATTTATTTGGGCTGCAATTTCTGAGGCGGTAATAACTATATACAGTAACTGATGGCCCGCTCTCCCGATCGCAACTGATAGTTCAGATGAAAGGTAACAGATTCGGTGGACAGTGGGGCAAAAAAGTATTTAGTCAGCCACCAATTGTGCAAGTTCTCCCACTTAAAAGATGAGAGAGGCCTGTAATTTTCATCATAGGTACACTTCAACTATGACAGACAAAATGAGGGAAAAAAATCCTGAAAATCACATTGTAGGATTTTTTTATGAATTTATTTGCAAATTATGGTGGAAAATAAGTATTTGGTCAATAACAAAAGTTTATCTCAATACTTTGTAATATACCCTTTATTGGCAATGACAGAGGTCAAACGTTTTCTGTAAGTCTTCACAAAGTTTTCACACACTGTTGCTGGTATTTTGGCCCATTTCTCCATGCAGATCTCCTCTAGAGCAGTGATGTTTTGGGGCTGTTGCTGGGCAACACGGACTTTCAACTATCTCCAAAGATTTTCTATGGGGTTGAGATCTGGAGACTGGCTAGGCCACTCCAGGACCTTGAAATGCTTCTTATGAAGCCACTCCTTCGTTGCCCGGGCGGCGTGTTTGGGATCATTGTCATGCTGAAAGACCGTTTCATCTTCAATGCCCTTGCTGATGGTAGGCTTTGTTACTTTGGTCCCAGCTCTCTGCAGGTCATTCACTAGGTCCCCCCGTGTGGTTCTGGGATTTTTGCTCACCGTTCTTGTGATCATTTTGACCCCACGGGGTAAGATCTTGCGTGGAGCCCCAGATCGAGGGAGATCAGTGGTCTTGTATGTCTTCCATTTCCTAATAATTGCTCCCACAGTTGATTTCTTCAAACCAAGCTGCTTACCCATTGCAGATTCAGTCTTCCCAGCCTGGGGCAGGTCTACAATTTTGTTTCTGGTGTCCTTTGACAGCTCTTTGGTCTTGGCCATAGTGGAGTTTGGAGTGTGAGTGTTTGAGGTTGTAGACAGGTGTCTTTTATACTGATAACAAGTTCAAACAGGTGCCATTAATACAGGTAACAAGTGGAGGACAGAGGAGCTTCTTAAAGAAGAAGTTACAGGTCTGTGAGAGCCAGAAATCTTGCTTGTTGGTAGGTGACCAAATACTTATTTTCCACCATAATTTGCAAATAAATTCATTAAAAATCCTACAATGTGATTTTCTGGATTTTTTTTTCTCATTTTGTCTGTCATAGTTGAAGTGTACCTATGATGAAAATTGCAGGCCTCTCATCTTTTTAAGTGGGAGAACTTGCACAATTGGTGGCTGACTAAATACTTTTTTGCCCCACTGTATATACTGTACTCTATACCATCCACTGCATCTTGCCAATGCCGTTCGGCCATCGCTCATCCATATATTTATATGTACACATTCTTATCCATTCCTTCACTTGTGTGTATGAGGTAGTCGTTGTGAAATTGTTAGATTACTTGTTAGATATTACTGCACTGATGGAACTAGAAGCACAAGCATTTCGCTACACTCACATTAACATCTGCTAACCATGTGTATTGTGACCAATAACATTTTATTTGATTTGATTTGATAGTATCCCCTCACTCTGACTGTCACAGTGTGTGTGTGTGTGTGTGTGTGTGTGTGTGTGTGTGTGTGGGTTTCATCCTTTAATTGTAATACATGTAGTAGCACCTAGGTGGCAGTACAGGAAAACTTTTAACAATTACAAGCTCTCCCTTAATGAGAACCTGGACGCTCATTCACAATAGACAGCTACTTAGATAGTGGACATATTTTTGAACTACTGTACGTAACAACAACACATCCTATAGCAAACGTTTGATGCATGTCATAGCAATAACCTTTCATGACATTTATGAGTTTCTGACTATAGTGCGCTAGACTAAGTTTGGATGAAAAAAAGAAAGGCAGGAAGTACGGGGATTGTGACTCTATGGGGAGGATATTGTTGTAGACACATGAAGCACTGTGTCTGAATACTAATTTACACTACAGAACTACACTAAATTACCAAACGTTTGTGGACACCTGCTCGTCGAACATCTCATTCCAAAATCATGGGCGTTAATATGGAGTTGATCCCCCCTTTGTTGCTTCACTCTTCTGGGAAGGCTTTCCACAAGATGTTGGAACATTGCTGCGGGGACTTGCTTCCATTCAGCCACACGAGCATTATTGAGGTCGGGCACTGATGTTGGGCGATTAGTCCTGGCTCGCAGTCGGTGTTCCAATTCATCCCAAAGGTGTTCGATGGGGTGGAGGTCAGGGCTCTGTGCAGGCCAGTCAAGTTCTTTCACACTTATCTCGACAAACCATTTCTGTATAGACCTCGCTTTGTGCACAGGACTACAGTCATGCTGAAACAGGAGAGGGCCTTCCCCAAACTGTTGCCACAAAGTTGGAAGCACAGAATCGTCTAGAATGTCTTTGTATGCTGTAGCGTTAAGATTTCCCTTCACTGGAACTAAGGGGCCTGGAACCATGAAAACATCCCCAGACCAGGTAGCGTTCCCTCAGATCAGTCCTTCAGAATGCCAGATGGTAAATCGTGATTCATCACTCCAGACAACGCGTTTCCACTGCTCCAGAGTCCAATGGCAACAAGCTTTACACCACTCCAGCCGATGCTTGGCATTGCGTATGGTGATCTTAGGCTTGTGTGCGGCTGCTCGGTCATGGAAACCCCTTTCATGAAGCTCCCGACGAACAGTTATTGTGCTGACATTGCATCCAGAGGCAGTTTGGAACTCAGTAGTGAATGTTACAACCGAGGACAGATGATTACGTGCTATGCGCTTCAGCACTCGGCAGTCATGTTCTGTGAGCTTGTGTGGCCTACCACTTTGCGGTTGAGCCATTGTTGCTCCTAGACATTTCCACTTCACAATAACAACACTTACAGTGAACCGGGGCAGCTATAGCAGAGCAAAGATTTGACGAACTGACTTGTTGGAAAGTTGGATTCATAGGACAGTGCCACATTTAAAGTCATTGAGCTCTTCATTACGGGCCATTCTACTGCCAATGTTTGTCTATGGAGATTGCATGGCTGTGGGCTCGATTTTATATACATGTCAGCAACAGGTGTGGCTGAAATAGACGAATCCACTAATTTGAAGGGGTGTCCACATACTTTTGTATATATAGTGTATGTCTGTCGACATATGAACCACTGTGTCTGCGTAGTAACGTTACACAACAGAACTAGATGGCTGTCAACACATGGCTGCATACTGTGTCTGAAGGTTAGAACACAAACATTTGGAGTTGTTTTCAGGACACATTTTGTCCTTTGCCCACTCTGGCAACCGCAAGGTACACATGATCAATTGTTCATTTGACTTGCCCTGATCATCCTTAAATGAATGTTGATTACTGCAACACATTCCACTTTCTGGGACAGTTATTAGATGACTGCTGTGTAGCAAGGAGACAAGGCTGTGAGTAAGAGTCAACCCAAGCTTTAATAGACTGAACCCCGACCCAGGAAGTAACCCAAGCTTTAATAGACTGAACCCCAACCCAGGAAGTAACCCAAGCTTTAATAGACTGAACCCCAACCCAGGAAGTAACCCAAGCTTTAATAGACTGAACCCCGACCCAGGAAGTAACCCAAGCTTTAATAGACTGAACCCCAACCCAGGAAGTAACCCAAGCTTTAATAGACTGAACCCCAACCCAGGAAGTAAGTACGTAATAATAACAATAATAATAATAATAGATTTTAACAGACTCCTTTCAAGAAACTCAAGCACACCTTAAATTAACAGTTGCTACCTAAAATCAAGTGCAGTTTAAATATGATCAAAGATTAATAAAATAAAATAAAATCAATCAATCAGTAGTTCAATTTAAAATCAAAGGACCAAAACAGGACAGAAAACAGGGATATATGGTGGGGGGGGGGGTCTGTTGTTGAGTTTGGTGGGGAGCGTGTTGCAGTAGTCCAGTCAGGAAGTCTGGCTGTCGACACATGAAACATTGTTTCGTCATACTAACTTTACACGACAGAACTATATGGCTGCCCAGGATGAAGCACTGTGTCAGCATACTAACTTTACACTACAGAACTATATGGCTGCCCAGGATGAAGCACTGTGTCAGCATACTAACTTTACACTACAGAACTATATGGCTGCCAGGATGAAGCACTGTGTCAGCATACTAACTTTACACGACAGAACTATATGGCTGCCAGGATGAAGCACTGTGTCAGCATACTAACTTTACACTACAGAA
The DNA here is from genome assembly GCF_045679555.1 of Salvelinus alpinus. Classification (NCBI taxonomy): domain Eukaryota; kingdom Metazoa; phylum Chordata; class Actinopteri; order Salmoniformes; family Salmonidae; genus Salvelinus; species Salvelinus alpinus. The sequence goes on from NC_092088.1 coordinate 7,487,248, forward strand.
CTATATGGCTGCCCAGGATGAAGCACTGTGTCAGCATACTAACTTTACACTACAGAACTATATGGCTGCCAGGATGAAGCACTGTGTCAGCATACTAACTTTACACTACAGAACACTATGGCTTTCCAGGATGAAGCACTGTGTCAGCATACTAACTTTACACTACAGAACTATATGGCTGCCAGGATGAAGCACTGTGTCAGCATACTAACTTTACACTACAGAACTATATGGCTGCCAGGATGAAGCACTGTGTCAGCATACTAACTTTACACTACAGAACTATATGGCTGCCAGGATGAAGCACTGTGTCAGCATACTAACTTTACACTACAGAACTATATGGCTGCCAGGATGAAGCACTGTGTCAGCATACTAACTTTACACTACAGAACTATATGGCTGCCCAGGATGAAGCACTGTGTCAGCATACTAACTTTACACGACAGAACTATATGGCTGCCAGGATGAAGCACTGTGTCAGCATACTAACTTTACACTACAGAACTATATGGCTGCCCAGGATGAAGCACTGTGTCAGCATACTAACTTTACACGACAGAACTATATGGCTGCCAGGATGAAGCACTGTGTCAGCATACTAACTTTACACTACAGAACTATATGGCTGCCCAGGATGAAGCACTGTGTCAGCATACTAACTTTACACTACAGAACTATATGGCTGCCAGGATGAAGCACTGTGTCAGCATACTAACTTTACACTACAGAACTATATGTTAAGGAATAACTTTTTTTTTTTTTTATCAAACCTCCTCTTTTTTTTTTACATAACTATGGACAAACTCTGGAAACCCTTCCTCAAGCATCCCCACCGCCTTCACCTAGTCAGCCTAAAGCACCCCTTCACTGTGCCACTACCCCTCCCTCCACCCCTCACTTAACATCCTAATTAAGGTTAAAGAAAGCCTTGCAAACAGAGCTGATGGGTTCTGATTCGGGGCCAGCCAGGGGCAGAGTGGAAGCTGTCTGCGGAATGGGAGCTGCTGAGCAGTGGCCCAAACTGCGAGCACGCACTCACACGTACAGACACAGACACAGACACAAACACACACACACACACAGGCCTAAAGCGGAACAGGCTCCAGACTCTCACAGTTTGGGGTCAGTCTCTATCCTGCCTAGGGGCAGCCCGTTCCACTGTGTATGTGTGTGTGTGTGTGTGTGTGTGTGTGTGTGTGTGTGTGTGTGTGTGTGTGTGTGTGTGTGTGTGTGTGTGTGTGTGTGTGTGTGTGTGTGTGTGTGTGTGTGTGTGTGTGTGTGTGTGTGTGTGTGTGTGTGTGTGTGTGTGTGTGTGTGTGTGTGTGTGTGTGTGTGTGTGTGTGTGTGTGTGTGTGTGTGTTTGTTTGTCACAGTTTGGGGTCAGTCTCTATCCTGCTCCAGGGCAGCCCGTTCACACCCTCACACCTGCCTGTCAGATTAGAGACCTGCCGGGGGTAAAGGAAAATAACGGCAGAGTGTGGTGTGGAGGAGATGCAGTAGACTGGAGAGATGGAAAGACAGATAAAGAAGAAGAGCATGAGAGAAATGACAGAAGAAGAAAGGACAGAAGGAGAAATGACAGAAGGAGAAGTGACAGAATGACAGAAGGAGAAATAACAGAAGACATGACAGAAGGATAAATGACAGAATGACAGAAGGAGAACTGACAGAAGGAGAAATGACAGAATGACAGAAGGAGCAATGACAGAAGGAGAAATGACAGAAGGAGAAATGACAGAATGACAGAAGGAGAAATGACAGAAGGAGAAATGACAGAAGGAGATCTGACAGAAGGAGAAATGACAGAAGGAGAAATGACAGAATGACAGAAGGAGAAATGACAGAAGGAGAAATGACAGAAGGAGAAATGACAGAATGACAGAAGGAGAAATTACAGAAGGAGAAATGACAGAATGACAGAAGGAGAAATTACAGCAGGAGCTGTCCTTGAAACAGTCTTGATATGTTCGTCAAAAGAGAGATCGGGGTCCAGAGTAACGCCGAGGTCCTTCACAGTTTTATTTGAGACGACTGTACAACCATCAAGATTAATTGTCAGATTCAATAGAAGATCGCTTTGTTTCTTGGGACCTAGAACTAGCATCTCTGTTTTGTCCGAGTTTAAAAGTAGTTTGCAGCCATCCACTTCCTTATGTCTGAAACACAGGCTTCTAGCGAGGGCCATTTTGGGGCTTCACCATGTTTCATTGAAATGTACAGCTGTGTGTCATCCGCATAGCAGTGAAAGTTAACATTATGTTTTCGAATGACATCCACCAGAGGTAAAATATATAGTGAAAACAATAGTGGTCATAAAACGGAACCTTGAGGAACACCGACATTTACAGTTGATTTGTCAGAGGACAAACTATTCACAGAGACAAATTGATATCTTTCCGACAGATAAGATCTAAACCAGGCAAGAGCTTGTCCATGTAGACCAATTTGGGTTTCCAATCTCTCCAAAAGAATGTGGTGATCGATGGTATCAAAAGCAGCACTAAGGTCTAGGAGCACGAGGACAGATGCAGAGCCTCGGTCTGACGCCATTAAAAGGTAATTTACCACCTTCACAAGTGCAGTCTCAGTGCTATGATGGGGTCTAAAACCAGACTGAAGCATTTCGTACACATTGTTTGTCTTCAGGAAGGCAGTGAGTTGCTGCGCAAATTTTTGAGAGGAATGGAAGATTCAATATAGGCCGATAGTTTTTTATATTTTCTGGGTCAAGGTTTGGCTTTTTCAAGAGAGGCTTTATTACTGCCACTTTTAGTGAGTTTGGTACATATCCGGTGGATAGAGAGCCGTTTATTATGTTCAACATAGGAGGGCCAAGCACAGGAAGCAGCTCTTTCAGTAGTTTAGTTGGAATAGGGTTCAGTATGCAGCTTGAAGGTTTAGAGACAATAATTATTTTCATCATTGTGTCAAGAGATATAGTACTAAAACACTTGAGTGTCTCCCTTGATCCTAGGTCCGTGCAGAGTTGTGCAGACTCAGGACAACTGAGCTTTGGAGGAATATGCAGATTTAAGGAGGAGTCTGTAATTTGCTTTCTAATGATCATGATCTTTTCCTCAAAGAAGTTCATGAATGTATTACTGCTGAAGTGAAAGCCATCCTCACTTGGGGAATGCTGCTTTTTAGTTAGCTTTGCGACAGTATCAAAAATACATTTCGGATTGTTCTTATTTTCCTCAATTAAGTTGGAAAAATAGGATGATCAATCAGCAGTGAGGGCTCTTCGATACTGCACGGTACTGTCTTTCCAAGCTAGTCGGAAGACTTCCAGTTTGGTGTGGCGCCATTTCTGTTTCAATTTTCTGGAAGCTTGCTTCAGAGCTCGGGTATTTTCTGTATACCAGGGAGCTAGTTTGTTATGACAAATGTTTTTCGTTTTTAGGGGTGCAACTGCATCTAGGGTGTTGCACAAGGTTAAATTCAGTTCCTCAGTTAGGTGGTTAACTGATTTTTGTCCTCTGACGTCCTTGGGTAGGCAGAGGGAGTCTGGAAGGGCATTAAGGAATCTTTGGGTTGTCTGAGAATCTATAGCACAACTTTTGATGCTCCTTGGTTGGGGTCTGAGCAGATTATTTGTTGCGATTTCAAACGTAATAAAATGGTGGTCCGATAGTCCAGGAGTATGAGGAAAAAAATTAAGATCCACAACATTTATTCCATGAGACAAAACTAGGTCCAGAGTATGACTGTGGCAGTGAGTAGGTCCAGAGACATGTTGGACAAAACCCACTGAGTCGATGATGGCTCCGAAAGCCTTTTGGTGTGGGGCTGTGGACTTTTCCATGTGAATAATAAAGTCACCAAAAATTAGAATATTATCTGCTATGACTACAAGGTCCGATAGGAATTCAGGGAACTCAGAGAGGAACGCTGTATATGGCCCAGGAGGCCTGTAAACAGTAGCTATAAAAAGTGATTGAGTAGGCTGCATAGATTTCATGACTAGAAGCTCAAAAGACGAAAACGTAGTTTTTTTTTTGTTAATTGAAATTTGCTATCGTAAATGATAGCAACACCTCCGCCTTTGCGGGATGCACGGGTGATATGGTCACTAGTGTAACCAGGAGGTGAGGCCACATTTAACACAGTAAATTCATCAGGCTTCAGCCATGTTTCAGTCAGGCCAATCACATCAAGATTATGATCAGTGATTAGTTCATTGACTATAACTGCCTTTGAAGTGAGGGATCTAACATTAAGTAGCCCTATTTTGAGATGTGAGGTATCACGATCTCTTTCAATAATGGCAGGAATGGAGGAGGTCTTTATTCTAGTGAGATTGCTAAGGCGAACACTGACATGTTTAGTTTTGCCCAATCTAGGTCGAGGCACAGACACGGCATCAGTACAGATACAAAGTAGAGTCGCAATGCAACGGCTCAAACATGAGACGAATGTGGCAGGGTCTACAGTCAATCACAGATTACAAAAAGAAAACCAGCCCTGTTGCGGACACCGACGTCTTGCTCCCAGACAAATTGAACAACTTCTTTGCTTGCTTTGAGGACAATACAGTGCCACTGACATGGCCCGCTACCAAAACCTGTGGGCTCTCCTTCACCGCGGCCAACGTGAGTTAAACATTTAAACATGTTAACCCTCGCAAGGCTGCCGGCCCAGACAACATCTCTAGCCGCATCCTCAGAGCATGCGCAGACCAGCTGGCTGGTGTGTTTACGGACATATTCAATCAATCCCTATCCCAGTCTGCTGTTCCCACATGCTTCAAGATGGCCACCATTGTTCCTGTTCCCAAGAAAGCAAAGATAACTGAACTAAATGACTATCGCCTCGTAGCACTCACTTCTGTCATCATGAAGTGCTTTGAGAGACTAGACAAGGATCATATCACCTCCACCCTACCTGACACCCTAGACCCACTCCAATTTGCTTACCGCCCCAATAGGTCCACAGACGACGCAATCGCAACCACACTGCACACTGCCCTAACCCATCTGGACAAGAACAATACCTATGTGAGAAGGCTGTTCATCAACTACAGCTCAGCATTTAACACCATAGTACCCTCCAAACTCATCATTAAGCTCGAAACCCTGGGTCTCGACCCCGCCCTATGCAACTGGGTCCTGGACTTTCTGACGGGCCACCCCCAGGTGATGAGGGTAGGAAACAACATCTCCACCCCGGCTCAGGGATTCGAACTTGCAAACCAGTATATCTCATATGTATATACTGTACTCTATACCATCTACTGCATCTTGCCTATGTTGTTAGGCCATCACTCATCGATATTTATATGTACATATTCTTATTCATTCCTTTACACTTGTGTGTATAATGTAGTTGTTGTGAAATTGTTATATTACTTGTTAGATATTACTGCACGGTCGGAACTAGAAGCACAAGCATTTCGCTACACTCGCATTAACATCTGCTAACCATCTGTATGTGACCAATAAAGTTTGATTTGATAATATACGGTAGGCTGTGTATTGTATAAGGCCCAATCATAATTTTAATTCTGGGCTTGGGCTCCAATATGCATATGGGTGTTTAGAATGAATCATCACCTTGGAAAGCGTTGTCCATTTCCTTTTTGTTAGGCTTTTGAAACAACAGCCAGAGCGACAATGTTTCCCACTCAGTTTCAATATGGAGGTTGAAAGAAATGCACACCTGTTTAGGTGCTGGCTAGTGGAGTAGAACACCTGTTTAGGTGCTGGCTAGTGGAGTAGAACACTTAAAAAAGGACAGCAGCTCTTGGAGCTCAGATGTCTTCATCAGGGTGTTGCACTTCTTTCTTCACATTGATCGTCACAGTGAGGCTTTAAAAGCACAATAATGTTTTGATGAGAAGTGTTTGATGGGATTTTTGATTGCATTGATGTCAGAGTGGTTAGAGGGACAATAGAGCCCTGAGTAGGAGGCCATTAGGACCTGATGGTCGGTAGCAAGTCGGATACTACCGAAGCATGTCCAGAGTGCATAAGAGGAGATTACTCAAACGGTCACGTGGAATTTTACTGCTGTCATGACTCATGATGGCCCTAGCGGGACTGTACATTATCATGCTGAAACATGAAGTGATGGTGGAGGATGAATGGCACAACAATTGGGCCTCAGGATCTTGTCACGCTATCTCTGTGCATTCAAATTGCCATCGATAAAAATGCAATTGTGTTCGATGTCCGTAGACTCTTTTCCAGTTCACAACATGCTGACGTCAAGCACAGATGCGCGCAACCCTTGCCTGCAATAAAAAAGCCATCGCCATCTGCGCCCGTTCAACATAGCATAGATATTACATTTTATTTGTCACATGCACCGAATACAACAGCGAAATGCTTAATTATTTACGTTTTTTATTAGTTCTAAACAAAAAAAACTTTTTGGGGGGGGTTCTCATACAATTATATTTTGATTCTTGCTTGAACAGTCGGTTGTGATCTTTGCAAAATAACTATTTTGGATGCAGCAGTTGTTAGCTAGAATGCTAACGCTCATTGATATCGGCTGTAGCAAAAGTTAGCCAAAGAGCCATTTTACCGGTTGAAATTGAAGTGCTTTTTTAAAAGTGTAATGCGGTTGATTTGTGATGATGACAACAAACATTATATTAATCAGGACATTTATACGAGCCTTAAAATCCATTTATTATAGAAAAAGTAGTATGAAATGGACTCATAAGCAACACGTAAATAGAGTTTTTTTTGCTGGCGTTCTATAAGAACTCCCTTGTTCTGCCACCAACTTGCGCCATCGCCCTCTTGCGGCAATGTTTGCAAACACAGAAAGGGGTCTATACTACAACCCCACCGCCACCATTGGGCACTCTGTTCCCAACGTTGACATCAGCAAACTGCTTGCCCACACAACGCCTTACACGCTGTCTGCCATCTGCCCGGTAACTAACTGCGATTCATCCGTGAAGAGCTCACTTCTCCAGCGTGCCAGTGGCCATCGAAGGTGAGCGTTTGTCCACTGAAGGTAGTTACAACACCGAACTGCAGTCAGATTAAGACCTTGGCGAGGACGACGAGCACGCACATGAGCTTCCCTGAGACGGTTTCTGACAGTTGTTCGCGGTGGCTGGGCTCAGATGATCCCGCATGTGAAGAAGCCGAATGTGGAGGTCCTGGGCTGGCGTGTTTACACATGGTCTGCGGGTGGACGTGCTGACAAAATCTCCAAAATGACGTTGGAGGAGGCTTATGGTAGAGAAATTAACATAACATTCTCTGCAAATAGCTCTAGTGGACATTGCTGCAGTCAGCAAGCCAATTGCACGCTCCCTCAAAACATGATACATCTGTGGCGTGTTGTGTGACAAAACTGCACATTTTAAAAGTGGCCTTTTATCGTCTCCCAGAACAAGGTGCACCTGTGTAATGATCATGCTGTTTAATCAGCTTCTTGATATGTCACACCTGTCAGGTGGATGGATTATCGTGGCAAAGGAGAAATGCTGATTGAAGGGGATGTAAACAAATTTGTGCATAAAATATGAGAAGCTTTTTTTTTGCATATGAAAAATGTCTGGGATCTTATATTTCAGCTCATGAAACATGGGACCAACACTTTACATGTTGCGTTTTACATTTTTATTCAGTGTAAAATGTAGGGGAGGCTGCTCATTAGAAATATTTGGGGGTGTGATTTGCTCACAGCATTTTTTGTGCAACTGTGAGTGAGAGTGTCACTCCTGTATATATAAAATGTTGTGTTATGTTAAACAAGATTATGGCCAGTGACAGTGTCTTGTGTCAATTGATAATTTTGGTCCAAATCAGTCAGTGGTTCTCAATTCTGTTCCAGAGGTAGATCACTACATTCAACTTGTCAATTAACAATAACACCTATGACATTTTGACAATATGGCTGACCAGAATAAAAAAATAAACTGTATGGTTTTTCAAAATGATCTACAAAGATAATATCAGATTGAGAAAGGTCCTTTACAGAAGCATTCTCCGTAAAGGTTCTATAAAGAACCATAAAAAGGGTTCTATATAGCCCCAAAAAGGGTTGTAACCATAGAGGAACCCTTTTTTGGTGCTATATAGAACCTTTTTTAATGGTTATTTTATAGAACCTTAGGAAATGGTTCTTTATAGCACCCTACAGTTTCAATTTAGAACCTCATAAGGATGGTTCTTTATAGAACCTTCAAAAAAGGTTCTATATAACACCAAAGAGGGGTTCTGCTGTGGTTACAATCCAGAGATCCCCTATCTGGTACCATTTAGAAGCAGTTTTGTTGTGTGTATGAGAGAGAGACGCGTGTGTTTCTCAGTTTGGCTGTGGAATAGATGGTGAGGAGCAAAGTCAGTGGTTCTCTCTCCTCGAGACCCAAGACGTTTTACAATTTTGCTTAAAATTACCCTTTATTTAACTAGGCATATCAGTTAAGAACACATTTTATTTACAGTGACGGCCTACCCCGGGCCAATTGCGCGCCACCCTATGGGACTCCCAACCACGGTCAGATGTGATACAGCCTGGATTTGAACCAGAGACTGCAGTGATGACTTTTGCACTGAGCTACAGTGCCTTAGACCACTGCGCCACTCAGGAGCCCAATGAAACCCTGAAACCATAGAATTAAAAATTAGAACCCTCAACTCAACTCCGCCTTCTCATAATGACATCTCAGAGAGATGCCAACTGACTCCTCCCACATGAACACAGTGACTCCTCCCCCTGGAGGAGACATGAACTTGTGAACCATCAGAGGAATCCAAAGTCACATGTCTGTGCAGAACGAGAGCATTGAGATGAGACTAGGACAGGATCAGCCTCCCTTGGCAACGCCCACTTTGTACCGTGCAAAACGTGCACGTAACGAGTGCACGTACTAAAAACGAACTGAGACAAACATCTATATTTTTTTTAATCCAAGAGAGAACATTAATTTAGGTCGGCTCCTCTGAAAAAAGGAACAATCACAAACAACAACTCAACGAGATCTGCATCTGGCTGAAGTTCCTCACTTTATAATGATCAATAAAATCACCTCTCACAGAGGAAAGAGTAATAATATCAATGACCCCAGAGTGGTCGTGCCCACTGTGATCCAAACAAGCAAACACAGAACACACACAAACGACTCCCAAATGGAGGGAGGAACAAAGGAGGGGGGACGAGCGATGGAGAGAGGAGAGGAGAGGAGAGGAGAGGAGAGGAGAGGAGAGGAGAGAGGAGAGGAGAGAGGAGAGGAGAGGAGAGGAGAGGAGAGGAGAGGAGAGGAGAGTAGAGAGAGGAGAGGAGAGGAGAGGAGAGGAGAGAGGAGAGAGGAGAGAGGAGAGGAGAGAGGAGAGAGGAGAGAGGAGAGGAGAGGAGAGGAGAGGGGAGAGGAGAGGAGAGAGGAGAGGAGAGGAGAGGAGAGGAGAGGAGAGGAGAGGAGAGGGGAGAGGAGAGGAGAGGAGGGGAGAGGAGAGGGGAGGGGACAGGAGAGGAGAGGAGAGGAGAGGAGAGGAGAGGGGAGGGGAGGGGAGGGGAGGGGAGAGGAGAGGAGAGGAGAGGAGAGAGGAGAGAGGAGAGGAGAGGAGAGGAGAGGAGAGGAGAGGAGAGGAGAGGAGAGAGGAGAGGAGAGGAGAGAGCATGAAAGACTGTGGTTGTGTTTACTAGCGACCGGCTGGCTAGCGTTGTGTGTGTGTGTGTGTGTGTGTGTGTGTGTGTGTGTGTGTGTGTGTGTGTGTGTGTGTGTGTGTGTGTGTGTGTGTGTGTGTGTGTGTGTGTGTGTGTGTGTGTGTGTGTGTGTGTGTGTGTGTGTGTGTGTGTGTGTGTGTGTGTGTGTGTGTGTGTGTGTGTGTGTGTGTGTGTTACTGATCGGCCCTTGTTGGGTTCAACTACCGGTCAGCGGTTCTGAGGTCTTTGGGTCCTTTTTGAAAAAGATCCCTGAAGCAGAATTAAAGTGATCTACCTCCGGACCTCTCTCTCTCTCTCTCTCTCTCTCGCTCTCTATTTACAGACCCAGGGCTGTGGGGATGAGAGAGAGAGAACCAGAGGGAGAGAGAAATCGCAGATGGAGGGTGTGTAGGGGGATAGCAGGGGTGGGAGGGTGTAATCAGTGTGCTGCCCTGCCTGAGACTTTTTGAAATGAGTCTAATGGTTCACAATCTGTGAGGCGTGTTGGAGGTCTGTCCCAGAGTTATGGGGCCAGACAAAGACAGGACCAGAGAGATGTGCAGAATAAAGAGAGTTACAAAGAATAGAGTTACAAAGAATCAAGACGGTCTAAAACATTTTGATACAAGTTTTTGCAAGTCAGGGAAAACATGTACAATATTTTATTTAGATTCAATGTTTTTACCTACAATGTAACAAGATCATGTCACGGCTGTTGAGAGAGGAGGACCAAGGTGCAGTGTGGTGCGCTTACATTTCCCTTTATTGATAAAAATGACGCCGAACAAAACAATAAACACCACAAAAACAAACCGTGAAGCAAAAAGCTATGTGCCCTACAAAACAAAGTCAACTTCCCACAAAGACAGGTGGAAAAAAGGGCTACCTAAGTATGGTTCTCAATCAGAGACAACGATAGACAGCTGCCTCTGATTGAGAACCACACCCGGCCAAACACAAAGAAATAGAAAACATAGAGATAAAGAAACTAGAATGCCCACCGTAGTCACACCCTGGCCTAACCAAAATAGAGAATAAAAGCCTCTCTATGGCGTCACATATCAACGTCATGAAGGAATCTAAAAAGTTTTTGCTAAGCAACATGTGAGATGATACACAGATGATACACAGATGATACACAGATGATACACAGATGATACACAGATGATACACAGATGATACACAGATGATACACAGATGATACACAGATGATACACAGATGATACACAGATGATACACAGATGATACACAGATGTTACACAGATTTAGCCAAACTCCAAATACGGAGATATCTCACTCAGAATATAACAACCTGAGAACCAAACTGCAGAGAAATCTCACTCAGAATTTTTCAACCTGGGAACACATCCCATTTAGTGTTTACTATGCCAAGAGTTTAATGGCAATCTACGACAAAGAGTCAATTGACGACTAAGTAACAGAGGATTCAGTTAGAGAACACTGACACCAAACGGAACAGAGGATTCAGTTAGAGAACACTGGCACCAAACGGAACAGAGGATTCAGTTAGAGAACACTGACACCAAATGGAACAGAGGATTATGTTAGAGAACACTGACACCAAACGGACCAGAGGATTCAGTTAGAGAACACTGACACCAAACGGAACAGAGGATTCAGTTAGAGAACACTGACACCAAACGGAACAGAGGATTCAGTTAGAGAACACTGACACCAAATGGACCAGAGGATTCAGTTAGAGAACACTGACACCAAATGGACCAGAGGATTCAGTTAGAGAACACTGACACCAAACGGAACAGAGGATTCAGTTAGAGAACACTGACACCAAATGGAACAGAGGATTCAGTTAGAGAACACTGATACCAAACGGACCAGAGGATTCAGTTAGAGAACACTGACACCAAATGGAACAGAGGATTCAGTTAGAGAACACTGACACCAAACGGAACAGAGGATTCAGTTAGAGAACACTGACACCAAACGGAACAGAGGATTCAGTTAGAGAACACTGGCACCAAACGGACCAGAGGATTCAGTTAGAGAATACTGACACCAAACGGAACAGAGGATTCAGTTAGAGAACACTGACACCAAACGGACCAGAGGATTCAGTTAGAGAATACTGACACCAAACGGAACAGAGGATTCAGTTGGAGAACACTGACACCAAACGGACCAGAGGATTCAGTTAGAGAACACTGACACCAAATGGAACAGAGGATTCAGTTAGAGAACACTGACACCAAATGGAACAGAGGATTCAGTTAGAGAACACTGACACCAAATGGAACAGAGGATTATGTTAGAGAACACTGGCACCAAACGGAACAGAGGATTCAGTTAGAGAACACTGACACCAAATGGAACAGAGGATTCAGTTAGAGAACACTGACACCAAACGGAACAGAGGATTCAGTTAGAGAACACTGACACCAAACGGAACAGAGGATTCAGTTAGAGAACACTGACACCAAACGGACCAGAGGATTCAGTTAGAGAACACTGACACCAAATGGAACAGAGGATTATGTTAGAGAACACTGGCACCAAACGGAACAGAGGATTCAGTTAGAGAACACTGACACCAAATGGAACAGAGGATTCAGTTAGAGAACACTGATACCAAACGGACCAGAGGATTCAGTTAGAGAACACTGGCACCAAACGGAACAGAGGATTCAGTTAGAGAACACTGACACCAAACGGACCAGAGGATTCAGTTAGAGAACACTGACACCAAATGGAACAGAGGATTATGTTAGAGAACACTGACACCAAATGGAACAGAGGATTCAGTTAGAGAACACTGACACCAAATGGAACAGAGGATTCAGTTAGAGAACACTGACACCAAATGGAACAGAGGATTCAGTTAGAGAACACTGACACCAAATGGAACAGAGGATTCAGTTAGAGAACACTGACACCAAACGGACCAGAGGATTCAGTTAGAGAACACTGACACCAAATGGAACAGAGGATTATGTTAGAGAACACTGACACCAAACGGAACAGAGGATTCAGTTAGAGAACACTGACACCAAACGGACCAGAGGATTCAGTTAGAGAACACTGACACCAAATGGAACAGAGGATTATGTTAGAGAACACTGACACCAAACGGAACAGAGGATTCAGTTAGAGAACACTGACACCAAACGGACCAGAGGATTCAGTTAGAGAACACTGACACCAAACGGACCAGAGGATTCAGTTAGAGAACACTGACACCAAACGGAACAGAGGATTCAGTTAGAGAACACTGGCACCAAACGGAACAGAGGATTCAGTTAGAGAACACTGACACCAAACGGAACAGAGGATTCAGTTAGAGAACACTGGCACCAAACGGAACAGAGGATTCAGTTAGAGAACACTGGCACCAAATGGAACAGAGGATTCAGTTAGAGAACACTGACACCAAACGGAACAGAGGATTCAGTTAGAGAACACTGACACCAAACGGAACAGAGGATTCAGTTAGAGAACACTGACACCAAACGGAACAGAGGATTCAGTTAGAGAACACTGACACCAAACGGAACAGAGGATTATGTTAGAGAACACTGGCACCAAACGGAACAGAGGATTCAGTTAGAGAACACTGACACCAAACGGAACATAGGATTCAGTTAGAGAACACTGACACCAAACGGAACAGAGGATTCAGTTAGAGAACACTGACACCAAACGGAACAGAGGATTCAGTTAGAGAATTCTGGCACCAAACGGAACAGAGGATTCAGTTAGAGAACACTGACACCAAATGGAACAGAGGATTCAGTTAGAGAACACTGATACCAAACGGACCAGAGGATTCAGTTAGAGAACACTGACACCAAATGGAACAGAGGATTCAGTTAGAGAACACTGACACCAAACGGAACAGAGGATTCAGTTAGAGAACACTGACACCAAACGGAACAGAGGATTCAGTTAGAGAACACTGGCACCAAACGGACCAGAGGATTCAGTTAGAGAATACTGACACCAAACGGAACAGAGGATTCAGTTAGAGAACACTGACACCAAACGGACCAGAGGATTCAGTTAGAGAATACTGACACCAAACGGAACAGAGGATTCAGTTAGAGAACACTGACACCAAACGGACCAGAGGATTCAGTTAGAGAACACTGACACCAAATGGAACAGAGGATTCAGTTAGAGAACACTGACACCAAACGGAACATAGGATTCAGTTAGAGAACACTGACACCAAATGGAACAGAGGATTCAGTTAGAGAACACTGACACCAAATGGAACAGAGGATTATGTTAGAGAACACTGGCACCAAACGGAACAGAGGATTCAGTTAGAGAACACTGACACCAAATGGAACAGAGGATTCAGTTAGAGAACACTGACACCAAACGGAACAGAGGATTCAGTTAGAGAACACTGACACCAAACGGACCAGAGGATTCAGTTAGAGAATACTGACACCAAACGGAAAAGAGGATTCAGTTAGAGAACACTGACACCAAATGGACCAGAGGATTCAGTTAGAGAACACTGACACCAAACGGACCAGAGGATTCAGTTAGAGAACACTGACACCAAACGGACCAGAGGATTCAGTTAGAGAACACTGACACCAAATGGAACAGAGGATTATGTTAGAGAACACTGGCACCAAACGGAACAGAGGATTCAGTTAGAGAACACTGACACCAAATGGAACAGAGGATTCAGTTAGAGAACACTGATACCAAACGGACCAGAGGATTCAGTTAGAGAACACTGGCACCAAACGGAACAGAGGATTCAGTTAGAGAACACTGACACCAAACGGACCAGAGGATTCAGTTAGAGAACACTGACACCAAATGGAACAGAGGATTATGTTAGAGAACACTGACACCAAATGGAACAGAGGATTCAGTTAGAGAACACTGACACCAAATGGAACAGAGGATTATGTTAGAGAACACTGACACCAAATGGAACAGAGGATTCAGTTAGAGAACACTGACACCAAACGGAACAGAGGATTCAGTTAGAGAACACTGACACCAAACGGAACAGAGGATTCAGTTAGAGAACACTGACACCAAATGGAACAGAGGATTCAGTTAGAGAACACTGATACCAAACGGACCAGAGGAGTCAGTTAGAGAACACTGGCACCAAACGGAACAGAGGATTCAGTTAGAGAACACTGACACCAAACGGACCAGAGGATTCAGTTAGAGAACACTGACACCAAATGGAACAGAGGATTCAGTTAGAGAACACTGACACCAAATGGAACAGAGGATTCAGTTAGAGAACACTGACACCAAATGGAACAGAGGATTCAGTTAGAGAACACTGACACCAAATGGAACAGAGGATTCAGTTAGAGAACACTGACACCAAACGGACCAGAGGATTCAGTTAGAGAACACTGACACCAAATGGAACAGAGGATTCAGTTAGAGAACACTGACACCAAACGGACCAGAGGATTCAGTTAGAGAACACTGACACCAAATGGAACAGAGGATTCAGTTAGAGAACACTGACACCAAATGGAACAGAGGATTCAGTTAGAGAACACTGACACCAAATGGAACAGAGGATTCAGTTAGAGAACACTGACACCAAATGGAACAGAGGATTCAGTTAGAGAACACTGACACCAAACGGACCAGAGGATTCAGTTAGAGAACACTGACACCAAATGGAACAGAGGATTATGTTAGAGAACACTGACACCAAACGGAACAGAGGATTCAGTTAGAGAATACTGACACCAAACGGACCAGAGGATTCAGTTAGAGAACACTGACACCAAATGGAACAGAGGATTCAGTTAGAGAACACTGACACCAAACGGAACATAGGATTCAGTTAGAGAACACTGACACCAAATGGAACAGAGGATTCAGTTAGAGAACACTGACACCAAATGGAACAGAGGATTATGTTAGAGAACACTGGCACCAAACGGAACAGAGGATTCAGTTAGAGAACACTGACACCAAATGGAACAGAGGATTCAGTTAGAGAACACTGACACCAAACGGAACAGAGGATTCAGTTAGAGAACACTGACACCAAACGGACCAGAGGATTCAGTTAGAGAATACTGACACCAAACGGAACAGAGGATTCAGTTAGAGAACACTGACACCAAATGGACCAGAGGATTCAGTTAGAGAACACTGACACCAAACGGACCAGAGGATTCAGTTAGAGAACACTGACACCAAACGGACCAGAGGATTCAGTTAGAGAACACTGACACCAAATGGAACAGAGGATTATGTTAGAGAACACTGGCACCAAACGGAACAGAGGATTCAGTTAGAGAACACTGACACCAAATGGAACAGAGGATTCAGTTAGAGAACACTGATACCAAACGGACCAGAGGATTCAGTTAGAGAACACTGGCACCAAACGGAACAGAGGATTCAGTTAGAGAACACTGACACCAAACGGACCAGAGGATTCAGTTAGAGAACACTGACACCAAATGGAACAGAGGATTATGTTAGAGAACACTGACACCAAATGGAACAGAGGATTCAGTTAGAGAACACTGACACCAAATGGAACAGAGGATTATGTTAGAGAACACTGACACCAAATGGAACAGAGGATTCAGTTAGAGAACACTGACACCAAACGGAACAGAGGATTCAGTTAGAGAACACTGACACCAAACGGAACAGAGGATTCAGTTAGAGAACACTGACACCAAATGGAACAGAGGATTCAGTTAGAGAACACTGATACCAAACGGACCAGAGGATTCAGTTAGAGAACACTGGCACCAAACGGAACAGAGGATTCAGTTAGAGAACACTGACACCAAACGGACCAGAGGATTCAGTTAGAGAACACTGACACCAAATGGAACAGAGGATTCAGTTAGAGAACACTGACACCAAATGGAACAGAGGATTCAGTTAGAGAACACTGACACCAAATGGAACAGAGGATTCAGTTAGAGAACACTGACACCAAATGGAACAGAGGATTCAGTTAGAGAACACTGACACCAAACGGACCAGAGGATTCAGTTAGAGAACACTGACACCAAATGGAACAGAGGATTCAGTTAGAGAACACTGACACCAAACGGACCAGAGGATTCAGTTAGAGAACACTGACACCAAATGGAACAGAGGATTCAGTTAGAGAACACTGACACCAAATGGAACAGAGGATTCAGTTAGAGAACACTGACACCAAATGGAACAGAGGATTCAGTTAGAGAACACTGACACCAAATGGAACAGAGGATTCAGTTAGAGAACACTGACACCAAACGGACCAGAGGATTCAGTTAGAGAACACTGACACCAAATGGAACAGAGGATTATGTTAGAGAACACTGACACCAAACGGAACAGAGGATTCAGTTAGAGAACACTGACACCAAACGGACCAGAGGATTCAGTTAGAGAACACTGACACCAAATGGAACAGAGGATTATGTTAGAGAACACTGACACCAAACAGAACAGAGGATTCAGTTAGAGAACACTGACACCAAACGGACCAGAGGATTCAGTTAGAGAACACTGACACCAAACGGACCAGAGGATTCAGTTAGAGAACACTGGCACCAAACGGAACAGAGGATTCAGTTAGAGAACACTGGCACCAAACGGAACAGAGGATTCAGTTAGAGAACACTGACACCAAACGGAACAGAGGATTCAGTTAGAGAACACTGGCACCAAACGGAACAGAGGATTCAGTTAGAGAACACTGGCACCAAATGGAACAGAGGATTCAGTTAGAGAACACTGACACCAAACGGAACAGAGGATTCAGTTAGAGAACACTGACACCAAACGGAACAGAGGATTCAGTTAGAGAACACTGACACCAAACGGACCAGAGGATTCAGTTAGAGAACACTGACACCAAACGGAACAGAGGATTCAGTTAGAGAACACTGACACCAAACGGACCAGAGGATTCAGTTAGAGAACACTGACACCAAACGGAACAGAGGATTCAGTTAGAGAACACTGACACCAAACGGAACAGAGGATTCAGTTAGAGAACACTGGCACGAAACGGAACAGAGGATTCAGTTAGAGAACACTGACACCAAACGGACCAGAGGATTCAGTTAGAGAACACTGACACCAAACGGAACAGAGGATTCAGTTAGAGAACACTGACACCAAACGGACCAGAGGATTCAGTTAGAGAATACTGACACCAAACGGAACAGAGGATTCAGTTAGAGAACACTGACACCAAACGGAACAGAGGATTCAGTTAGAGAACACTGACACCAAACGGAACAGAGGATTCAGTTAGAGAACACTGACACCAAATGGAACAGAGGATTCAGTTAGAGAACACTGACACCAAACGGAACAGAGGATTCAGTTAGAGAACACTGACACCAAATGGAACAGAGGATTCAGTTAGAGAACACTGACACCAAATGGAACAGAGGATTCAGTTAGAGAACACTGACACCAAACGGAACAGAGGATTCAGATAGAGAACACTGGCACCAAACGGAACAGAGGATTCAGTTAGAGAACACTGACACCAAACGGAACAGAGGATTCAGTTAGAGAACACTGGCACCAAACGGAACAGAGGATTCAGTTAGAGAACACTGGCACCAAACGGACCAGAGGCCCCAGCCCTATTAACATTATACAGTCATTACTTTCAACTATCGTTGGTATCACTGCAACTTCTCAAATAAAGACAGACGCCACATGACTCTACAGATGTGATGTGACAGAGATGATGCAGACTGATGAATGCTCTTGTAGTTTATTTGTGCAGCGTTTCCAGCCGAACGTCTTTGTCTGGTTTAAACCACGTGACTAACGCAGTGATATTGACAGATGAAAATAATCAGCAGGTGATACGTTGCCTCTTCACCTAGTTTGAGTCGCCACTACAGGCAACGAGATGGCAGAACACAGAAACGCGCACATGCAAACACACACACACACACCTTTCTTTTTTTACTCCCTACCTTATGAACAAAGTGGATACAGAGAAACACTGAGTCTCCTCAATAGAAACCTGCACTAAAAAAAAACAGGATTAAAGTTAATATTGTTTCAGTTTGTTTCATTTTCATTAACAGAGAAAAAATAATATCAGAACACAGGTTTGGGGTTTCACTCTTTCAACAACGGAAATACAAACAGGAGTCTCTCTCTCTCTCTCTCTCTCTCTCTCTCTCTCTCTCTCTCTCTCTCTCTCTCTCTCTCTCTCTCTCTCTCTCTCTCTCTCTCTCTCTCTCTCTCTCTCTCTCTCTCTCTCTCTCTCTCTCTCTCTCTCTCTCTCTCTCTCTCTCTCTCTCTCTCTCTCTCTCTCTCTCTCTCTCTCTCTCTCTCTCTCTAAGCACCGCTACCTGCCAATTTGCCAAGTCCTTATAAACACCTTCACACACTAATACAAACAGAGTGACAGATGAATATATGGAGGAGAAAAAAAAGGAAGGGAGGAAGGAGAGAGGGAGATAATGGGATGGGTGGTGGGTGGGGGGGTGAGGGGGGGTGAGGATGAAGGGGGAGAGGGAGGGGGAACAAAAGAGAGAGGAGGCTCAGTCAGCCGTGCGTTAACATGCAAGTGGGATAATTAGTTTTGGAAAGGAATATCAAGTGATATAATTGAAAAATCTAGTCTAATGAAGATTCTCCATGTTGTCACTGGGAAGATGGAGAAAGGGATGAGGGGGGCGGAGGGATGGAGGGGAAAAGAGAGAGGGTGGAGGGGAAGGAAGAGAGGGATGGGGGGGGTGATTTTGAGGGTGGGGTGGGTTTGAGGGAAGGGGGTGCGGCCGCCACAAACCAATGATTATCTAAGAAGTTGCTGAGGTTCATTGTCGGTCGGTTTTTCTAGTTCTAGAGTTGTTACTGCACTTCAAGTGTGTGTGATTGTGTCTGCGTGTTTTGTTCTCTTCGGCTCAACGTTTGTCCGAAGATTAAAGGATTGGGGACAGATTGGGGAGAATGCTGGAGAATTTGGGGGAGAGAGAGAGAGAGATGGAGATAGAGAGAGAGAGAGAGAGAGAGAGAGAGAGAGAGAGGGTTAAAACTTTCAACTTCGGACAGGATTGCTTGGGGTGGAGAGTGCTTCAGGCGGGGGGAGAGAGAGGATGGGGGGTGCACAGGTCGTGTTGGCGGTTTCAATCGAGGAACGCAGAGGTCGGGGGTTGGGGGTCGGGGGTTGGGAGGGGGGGGGGTGCTAGCATGGAGGGGTCATGGCAAAATCCGTTGTGGGGGATAATAAGCAAGCAAATTGGTTTTGACAAGTTAGCAGAGCTGGAAGTAATGCAGTCCTTTAGAGAGACGGGAGGAGGGCCAACACACACAGGAGAAATACCAGGAGATAATCAGAGAGAGGTGGGGTGAGGGGAGAGAAATACCAGGAGAATCAGAGAGAGGTGGGGTGAGGGGAGATAAATACCAGGAGAATCAGAGAGAGGTGGGGTGAGGGGAGAGAAATACCAGGAGAATCAGAGAGAGGTGGGGTGAGGGGAGAGAAATACCAGGAGAATCAGAGAGAGGAGGGGTGAGGGGAGATAAATACCAGGAGAATCAGAGAGAGGTGGGGTGAGGGGAGATAAATACCAGGAGAATCAGAGAGAGGTGGGGTGAGGGGAGAGAAATACCAGGAGATAATCAGAGAGGTGGGGTGATGTAGAGAGAAATACCAGGAGAATCAGAGCGAGGTGGGGTGAGGGGAGAGACATACCAGGAGATAATCAGAGAGAGGTGGGGTGAGGGGAGAGACATACCAGGAGAATCAGAGAGAGGTGGGGTGAGGGGAGAGACATACCAGGAGAATCAGAGAGAGGTGGGGTGAGGGGAGAGACATACCAGGAGATTCAGAGAGAGGTGGGGTGAGGGGAGAGAAATACCAGGAGAATCAGAGAGAGGTGGGGTGAGGGGAGAGACATACCAGGAGATAATCAGAGAGAGGTGGGGTGAGGGGAGATAAATACCAGGAGATAATCAGAGAGAGGTGGGGTGAGGGGAGAGACATACCAGGAGAATCAGAGAGAGGTGGGGTGAGGGGAGAGAAATATCAGGAGAATCAGAGAGAGGTGGGGTGAGGGGAGATAAATACCAGGAGAATCAGAGAGAGGTGGGGTGAGGGGAGATAAATACCAGGAGAATCAGAGAGAGGTGGGGTGAGGGGAGAGAAATACCAGGAGATAATCAGAGAGGTGGGGTGATGTAGAGAGAAATACCAGGAGAATCAGAGAGAGGTGGGGTGAGGGGAGAGAAATACCAGGAGATAATCAGAGAGGTGGGGTGATGTAGAGAGAAATACCAGGAGAATCAGAGCGAGGTGGGGTGAGGGGAGAGACATACCAGGAGATAATCAGAGAGAGGTGGGGTGAGGGGAGAGAAATACCAGGAGATAGTCAGAGAGGTGGGGTGATGTAGAGAGAAATACCAGGAGAATCAGAGAGAGGTGGGGTGAGGGGAGAGACATACCAGGAGATAATCAGAGAGAGGTGGGGTGAGGGGAGAGAAATACCAGGAGAATCAGAGAGAGGTGGGTGAGGGGAGAGAAATACCAGGAGATAATCAGAGAGAGGTGGGGTGAGGGGAGAGACATACCAGGAGAATCAGAGAGAGGTGGGTGAGGGGAGAGAAATACCAGGAGATAATCAGAGAGGTGGGGTGATGTAGAGAGAAATACCAGGAGAATCAGAGAGAGGTGGGGTGAGGGGAGAGAAATACCAGGAGATAATCAGAGAGAGGTGGGGTGAGGGGAGAGACATACCAGGAGATAATCAGAGAGAGGTGGGGTGAGGGGAGAGAAATACCAGGAGAATCAGAGAGAGGTGGGGTGAGGGGAGAGACATACCAGGAGATAATCAGAGAGAGGTGGGGTGAGGGGAGAGACATACCAGGAGAATCAGAGAGAGGTGGGGTGAGGGGAGAGACATAACAGGAGAATCAGAGAGAGGTGGGGTGAGGGGAGAGACATACCAGGAGAATCAGAGAGAGGTGGGGTGAGGGGAGAGAAATACCAGGAGAATCAGAGAGAGGTGGGGTGAGGGGAGAGACATACCAGGAGATAATCAGAGAGAGGTGGGGTGAGGGGAGATAAATACCAGGAGATAATCAGAGAGAGGTGGGGTGAGGGGAGAGACATACCAGGAGAATCAGAGAGAGGTGGGGTGAGGGGAGAGACATACCAGGAGAATCAGAGAGAGGTGGGGTGAGGGGAGAGAAATAACAGGAGATAATCAGAGCGGTGGGGTGAGGGGAGAGAAATACCAGGAGATAATCAGAGAGAGGTGGGGTGAGGGGAGAGAAATACCAGGAGATTATCAGAGAGAGGTGGGGTGAGGGGAGAGGAATACCAGGAGAATCAGAGAGAGGTGGGGTGAGGGGAGAGAAATACCAGGAGAATCAGAGAGAGGTGGGGTGAGGGGAGAGAAATACCAGGAGAATCAGAGAGAGGTGGGGTGAGGGGAGAGAAATACCAGGAGATAATCAGAGAGAGGTGGGGTGAGGAGAGGAGTGGGGGGGTGAGGGGAGGGTAGCTTGAACGTTGTGACTGAGCAGCTTTTTCAATGGTTCTGGGCTGTCCGGTCGGTGAAACGTGTGCAGTACCAGAGATTGATCCATAGGGGGAGACAGGACAGAGGCAGACTGACCGACATCAAAAGAGAACGGGGAAGCATATAGCGTCGAGTGTTGCTGTGTGAGGTCTCGGGGTCTGGCCTTTGAGACGGTTTAGAGGGAAGCACAGGCCCGAGGAGATGGTGACACATCATGAACTCTATACGTGAAGACTTCCCCTCTTCATCTGGAACCTTTAGAAAATCGACTCTGATTTATTTATACACGACAAAACATTTTCGAGTTGAAGATTATGATCAGCTCACAAAATGAATGAAATCTCATCACGAAGCTTACTCCATATGTTTCATTGCCTCGTTACCTGTTGGATGACAAACTGTTGTCTGTCTGGTACTCGACGCAGGGCTGCAGCATTCTGTGGAAGTGACAAGTTCAAGAGATGTCTGCTGTTCAATCTCTGTCACATCACATCTGTAGTCGTGCTTCATGTCTGCTGTTCTTTCTCTGTCACATCACATCTGTAGTCGTGTTTCATGTCTGCTGTTCTTTCTCTGTCACATCACATCTGTAGTCGTGTTTCATGTCTGCTGTTCTTTCTCTGTCACATCACATCTGTAGTCGTGCTTCATGTCTGCTGTTCTTTCTCTGTCACATCACATCTGTAGTCGTGTTTCATGTCTGCTGTTCTTTCTCTGTCACATCACATCTGTAGTCGTGTTTCATGTCTGCTGTTCTTTCTCTGTCACATCACATCTGTAGTCGTGCTTCATGTCTGCTGTTCTTTCTCTGTCACATCACATCTGTAGTCGTGTTTCATGTCTGCTGTTCTTTCTCTGTCACATCACATCTGTAGTCGTGCTTCATGTCTGCTGTTCTATCTCTGTCACATCACATCTGTAGTCGTGCTTCATGTCTGCTGTTCTATCTCTGTCACATCACATCTGTAGTCGTGCTTCATGTCTGCTGTTCTTTCTCTGTCACATCACATCTGTAGTCGTGCTTCATGTCTGCTGTTCTATCTCTGTCACATCACATCTGTAGTCGTGCTTCATGTCTGCTGTTCTATCTCTGTCACATCACATCTGTAGTCGTGCTTCATGTCTGCTGTTCTTTCTCTGTCACATCACATCTGTAGTCGTGCTTCATGTCTGCTGTTCTTTCTCTGTCACATCACATCTGTAGTCGTGTTTCATGTCTGCTGTTCTTTCTCTGTCACATCACATCTGTAGTCGTGTTTCATGTCTGCTGTTCTTTCTCTGTCACATCACATCTGTAGTCGTGCTTCATGTCTGTTGTTCTTTCTCTGTCACATCACATCAGTAGTCGTGCTTCATGTCTGCTGTTCTTTCTCTGTCACATCACATCTGTAGTCGTGTTTCATGTCTGCTGTTCTTTCTCTGTCACATCACATCTGTAGTCGTGTTTCATGTCTGCTGTTCTTTCTCTGTCACATCACATCTGTAGTCGTGTTTCATGTCTGCTGTTCTATCTCTGTCACATCACATCTGTAGTCATGCTTCATAGCCACATCAGGCCTCCAGCCAGCCAAGAGAAGCTCCAGCCAAGATTCTTACACAGCCGAGACGGAGGTTTGTTGTGCAGTTGAGGCATGATCGAATACCAATCCCACTGTTCCTCTTCACACTACACTCCCA
Source organism: Salvelinus alpinus (assembly GCF_045679555.1). NCBI lineage: Eukaryota > Metazoa > Chordata > Actinopteri > Salmoniformes > Salmonidae > Salvelinus > Salvelinus alpinus. The sequence goes on from NC_092088.1 coordinate 7,511,034, forward strand.
ACGGGTTCTTCCACTGTCTCCATAGGAGAACCCTTTTTGGTTCCAGGTAGAACCTTTTTGGGTTCCATGTAGAACCCTCTGTGGAAAGAGTTCTACATGGAGCTCAAAACGGTTCTACTTAGAACCAAAGGGTTCTATCTGGAACCGAAATGGGTTCTTCTATGGGGACCCTTTTAGGTTCTAGATAGCACATTTGTGTACAGATGTAGGATCTTAACTGTTATGGCTGCAAGCCCGACGCCGGTACACTTATGACAACATCCAGCTCAAGTGCAGGGCGGGAAATTCAAAATCTATTTTTTTTTAAATATTTAACTTTCACACATTAACAAGTCCAATACAGCATTTGAAAGATAAACATCTTGTGAATCCAGCCAACATGTCCGATTTTTAAAATGTTTTACAGCGAAAACACCACGTATATTTATGTTAGCTCACCACCAAATACAAAAGAGGACAGACATTTTTCACAGCAACGGTAGCATGCAGGTAGCATGCACAAAGCCAACCTAACTAACCTAGAACCAACCTAAATAACCTAGAAAAAACTCCCTCAGATGACAGTCCTATAACATGTTACACAATAAATCTATGTTTTGTTCAAAAAATGTGCATATTTGAGCTATAAATCAGTTTTACATTACTGCTACCATCATAGCTACAGTCAGAAATAGCACGGGAGTAGCCAGAGTAAATACAGACACCAACGTCAACTACCTAATTACACATCATAAAACATTTCAGAAAAATATATGGTGGATAGCAAATGAAAGACAAAGATCTTGTGAATACAGCCAATATTTCAGATTTTGAAAATGTTTTACAGCGAAAACACCACGTATATTTATGTTAGCTCACCACCAAATACAAAAGACAGACAGACATTTTTCACAGCAACGGTAGCATGCAGGTAGCATGCACAAAGCCAACCTAACTAACCTAGAACCAACCTAAATAACCTAGAAAAAACTCCCTCAGATGACAGTCCTATAACATGTTACACAATAAATCTATGTTTTGTTCGAAAAATGTGCATATTTGAGCTATAAATCAGTTTTACATTACTGCTACCATCATAGCTACCATCACAGCTACAGTCAGAAATCGCACGGGAGTAGCCAGAGTAAATACAGACCCAACGTCAACTTACTCATCATAAAACATTTCAGAAAAATATATGGTGGATAGCTAATGAAAGACAAAGATCTTGTGAATACAGCCAATATTTCCGATTTTTTAAGTGTTTTACAGCGGAAACACAATATATCGTTATATTAGCTTACTACAATAGCTAACACACAGCAGCATTGATTCGAGGCAAACGGTAGCGATAGCACAGTTCGACAGATATATGAAATAGCATCCCAAATTGGGTCCTTATCTTTGTTGATCTTCCATCAGAATGTTGTACAAGGGGTCCTTTGTTCAGAACCGTCTTTGTTTGGATCCAGAACGAACTATTTCCCTCTTGAATTAGCAAGCACACTGGCCGTGCGGCGCTAACCTCTCCTTCTTGAACAAATTCTTGCAACGCATCACGTCTAAAGTCCCGAATAAATTTCAATAATATAATTAAACTATATTGAAAAAACATACTTTAGGATGATATTGTGACATGTATCAAATAAAATCGAAGCCGGAGATCATATTCACCTATAACGACGGTTTTCCAGGAGGCGATTCCAGGTCCAACTTCGCGCCTTCGAAAAAAAAATAATGGCGGACCTCTCACTCCAAGTGATTCAATCCCAGAACAATTCAATCAATTCAATCCCAGAACAAGATAATCAAGTCATTTCTGCTCTCACTTCCGCTTGACACCCAGGGGAAGGTGTATGACGTGTTTCTATAGTCCCAAGTGACATGCCCTTTTATAGACAAGCTCTTGAAGAGAGACCTCGCTTTTGGAAATCTCACTTCCGGATAGGAAATGGGCTGTAAAAAGAGTTCTGTTTCACTTAGAGAAATAATTCAAATGGTTTTAGAAACTAGAGAGTGTTTTCTATCCAATAGTAATAATAATATGCATATTGTACGAGCAAGAATTGAGTACGAGGCCGTTTGAAAATGGTCACCTCTTTCCAGTTACTCAATACGCCCCCTGCAGCCATAACAAGTTAAATTAATCAGCCTGTTGCAGGAGAACTTAATGTATTTGAGGTTTAAAAAGTATTCGGAAGTTAGTAATATCCACTTTGAAATGTTCAACCCCTACAAAAATGTCCATTAAATATGATACAATTAATAATTCACATTTCCCATTGCTGCTATTGAGACAGATAGACATACAGACAGACAGAGAGACAGACAAACTGACTAACAGACAGACAGATAGAGACAGACAGACAGACTAACAGACTGACAGACAGACGGACGGACAGACAGACAGACAGTGACGCAGACAAACCTGTTAGGATGTTTGAACACAAACAGGGTAATAACGGCTGGTGGCAGAGCCAGGGAATCAAACACCAAACAGTACAGAACCAAGGACACGGAGAATCAAACACCAAACAGTACAGAACCAAGGACACAGGGAATCAAACACCAAACAGTACAGAACCAAGGACACAGAGAATCAAACACCAAACAGTACAGAACCAAGGACACAGAGAATCAAACACCAAACAGTACAGAACCAAGGACACAGAGAATCAAACACCAAACAGTACAGAACCAAGGACACAGGGAATCAAACACCAAACAGTACAGAACCAAGGACACAGAGAATCAAACACCAAACAGTACAGAACCAAGGACACAGGGAATCAAACACCAAACAGTACAGAACCAAGGACACAGAGAATCAAACACCAAACAGTACAGAACCAAGGACACAGAGAATCAAACACCAAACAGTACAGAACCAAGGACACAGGGAATCAAACACCAAACAGTACAGAACCAAGGACACAGAGAATCAAACACCAAACATTACAGAACCAAGGACACAGGGAATCAAATACCAAACAGTACAGAACCAAGGACACAGAGAATCAAACACCAAACAGTACAGAACCAAGGACACAGGGAATCAAATACCAAACAGTACAGAACCAAGGACACAGAGAATCAAACACCAAACAGTACAGAACCAAGGACACAGAGAATCAAACACCAAACAGTACAGAACCAAGGACACAGAGAATCAAACACCAAACAGTACAGAACCAAGGACACAGGGAATAAAACACCAAACAGTACAGAACCAAGGACACAGGGAATCAAACACCAAACATTACAGAACCAAGGACACAGGGAATCAAATACCAAACAGTACAGAACCAAGGACACAGGGAATAAAACACCAAACAGTACAGAACCAAGGACACAGAGAATCAAACACCAAACAGTACAGAACCAAGGACACAGAGAATCAAACACCAAACAGTACAGAACCAAGGACACAGGGAATAAAACACCAAACAGTACAGAACCAAGGACACAGAGAATCAAACACCAAACAGTACAGAACCAGGTAGGGAGAGAGGGAGGGAGGGAGGGAGGGAGGGAGGGAGGGAGGGCACACTGATGGTAAATAAACCACAGCCCAGACAGACCCTCCTCTACGGGACAGTGGGTCCTAACGGAGCAGCATGCAGGGAACCGTTGGGTTGGCATTAGAGCCAGTTGTTACTGAACCATTTCACCCTCATTTCCAATTAATGGAGGAGGGTAATGGCATCCGGTGTGTGTGTGTGTGTGTGTGTGTGTGTGTGTGTGTGTGTGTGTGTGTGTGTGTGTGTGTGTGTGTGTGTGTGTGTGTGTGTGTGTGTGTGTGTGTGTGTGTGTGTGTGTAATGAAGCTGTTTCTCTCCTTATTGCTGTCGGACGTGCTAGAGAAGACTTAATATCTAGAGCACTTGAATTAAAGTATGAAATACTACACGCTTAGAAAAAAAGGTGCTCTCTAGAACCTAAAAGGGTTCTGTCCCCATAGGAGAACCTTTTGAGTAACCCTTTTTTGTTCTGGTTAGAACCCTTTTGGTTCCAGGTAGAACTCTTTTGGGTTCCATGTAGAACCTTTTCCACAGAGGGTTCTACATTGAACTAAAAAGAGTTCTACTTGGATCCAAAAATGATTCTTCTATGGGGACAGTCGAAATAACCCTTTTGGAAGACTTTTTTCTAAGAACGTACCATTGAGGTACAAAGAGATGAGATAATTTACAAAGAGATGAGAGGAAAGAAATGACTGTTTTGTTGATTTTTTTTGCAAGATGAAACAGGAAGTAGGGGAGAGGATTGTATCGCAGGAAGAGGAAGGAGTGTGATCTTGAGATGGAGTCTGTCCCCAGACTGCTATTAAATCTGAGGCTTCTTCAATTATTTAGAAACATTTAGATGGCATTTAGAAAAAATTACATTTTCTAGATTTTTATTTTATGTATTTGGGTACATAATCCCACTGTAAATCAACTAATATGGTAGATTAATGATGTTAAATATTTTTGACCATTATGATAACGTTGTGCCACCAGTTGGAGTAGCAACACCGATGACGGCCACGCCAATGACGGCCACGCCAATGACGGCCACGCCAATGACGGCCACACCAATGACGGTAACACCAACGACGGCAACACCAACGACGGCAACACCAATGACGGCCACACCGATGACGGCCACGCCAATGACGGCAACACCAACGACGGCAACACCAACGACGGCAACACCAACGACGGCAACACCAAGGACGGCAACACCAATGACGGTAACACCAATGACGGCCACACCAATGACGGCCACACCAATGACGGCCACACCAATGACGGCAACACCAATGACGGCAACACCAATGACGGCAACACCAATGACGGCAACACCAACGACGGCAACACCAACGACGGCAACACCAACGACGGCAACACCAACGACGGCCACACCAATGACGGCAACACCAATGACGGTAACACCAATGACGGCCACACCAATGACGGCAACACCAATGACGGCCACACCAATGACGGTAACACCAACGACGGCAACACCAATGACGGTAACACCAACGACGGCAACACCAATGACGGTAACACCAACGACGGCAACACCAATGACGGCAACACCAACGACGGCAACACCAATGACGGTAACACCAACGACGGCAACACCAACGACGGCAACACCAATGACGGAAACACCAATGAGACTTTTGGTAAAATTTGGATTTTCGAAAATAGAGGCCACAAATACTCATTATCTAAGGTCATCCACCCTTTAAAAATAATTTACTAAAGTGCTATGATTAATAATGTTGCTCATAGTGTTATTTCCCTTCGTTTAAATTCATTAACACCAAGTGAAACTTTGAATTTAGTCTCACCACCTTATCAATGAAATCCTCACATTTACTAAAAGGGTGCGATTAGCTGCTCATTCGCTTTGCTATAGACCCCTCCCCGATAACAGTTCGCCACTGGAGAGAATGATCAAGGTCCTTGAATATCTTTGTAATCAGTGATTTTCAAGGTAGAAACACCAACGACGTAACACTGAATGAGAGACATTGTACTAGAAAAATGGATCTTTACAATATATGAAATACTTTTGTTTGTTTGTCTAGCATTCAAAATGACAGATAAATATCTCTAAATCCGAAAAAAAGACAATTAGCCAGCCCACAGTAGTTTCTATAATGCTTTACATAAAGATGTTTTGCAGTTTAAAATACTTGCATATTTTTTAATATGAAATAACATTGAAATAAAATGGAAATTATACTATATGTCATGTTAAAAAAAATAAATAAATCCCCCCTCTTTTTATCCCCAATTTCATCATATCCAATTACGATCTTGTCTCGTCGCTGCAACTCCCCAACGGACTAGGAGAGGTAAAGGTCGAGTCATGCGTCCTCTGAAACATGACCCGCCAAACCGCGCTCCTTAACACCCGCCCTCTTAACCCGGAAGTCAGATGCACCAATGTGTCTGAGGAAACACAGTTCAACTGACGACCGAGGTCAGCCTGCAGGCGCCCGGCCCGCCACAAGGAGTCGCTAGAGCACGATGAACAAAGTAAAACCCCTCCCCCGATCAAACCCTCCCCTAACCTGGACGACGCTAGGCCAATTGTGCGCCGCCCTATAGGACCCCCGGTCATGGCCGGATGTGACACAGCCTGGGATCCAACCCGGGTCAGTAGTGAATGAATGTGTTTTTCAAATGGTGCCAAAGTCAAGCGTCAGCATTTACCACAGCAATTCAAGAATGACCCATTTCCTTTTCTCAAACACACACACACACACACACACACACACACACACACACACACACACACACACACACACACACACACACACACACACACACACACACACACACACACACACACACACACACACACACACACACACACACACACACGGACACACACACGCAACGTCTGAAGCTAGTGCGCCATAATGACTCCAGAATTGTGCAACCACTTGGCGAATTCCCCACCAAACGCACACACACACACACACACACACACACACACACACACACACACACACACACACACACACACACACACACACACACACACACACACACACACACACACACACACACACACACACACACACACACACACACACACACACACACACACACACACACACACACACACACACAACGTTGAACCTCTCGCTAAACATTTCCAATGTCTATTATCGTCTAACAGCCACTGTTGAACTCACCCATGTATTTCTCTTCTCTCTGCTTTGTCTGTCAACATCGCAGTCCAACTGTCACCTTGGATAGCATATCTCATTACATTATTCTCAACACCGTGTAATTTTCTATGAAAACAAACTACCTGTCAGTGTTTACTCTTCACGTTCATTTTGTGTCAGATGCCAACAAAACTGAATTTGTGATTCAGTCATGAATACGAAAGCTGTAATCAAACAGTTCCCATCTAATGACGTCGTACACATTAGGGTTAACGGATTAGCATATCAGCCCACTAATTATTATCACTATTGTTATTGTTATTATTATTATTATTAGACTGTTATTAGCCTATTAGCTTACATAAAAGGGTTTCTTAAATATGGAGAGTTCTGTGCCCTGTCTTCCTCCATGCAGCATTGGCTGAGGATGATCAACCTGAGATGGTGCCTTCTACCCGGGGTGGAGGGTTCTGCTACCAGGGTGGAGGGTTATGATACCAGGGAGGAGGGTTCTGCTACCAGGGAGGAGGGTTATGCTACCAGGGAGGAGGGTTCTGCTACCAGGGGTGGAGGGTTCTGCTACCAGTGAGGAGGGTTATGATACCAGGGAGGAGGGTTCTGCTACGAGGGTGGAGGGTTATGATACCAGGGAGGAGGGTTCTGCTACCAGGGAGGAGGGTTATGATACCAGGGAGGAGGGTTCTGCTACCAGGGAGGAGGGTTATGATACCAGGGAGGAGGGTTCTGCTACCAGGGGTGGAGGGTTCTGCTACCAGTGAGGAGGGTTCTGCAATCAGTGAGGAGGTTCTGCTACCAGGGTGGAGGGTTATGATACCTGGGGTGGAGGGTACTGCTACCAGTGAGGAGGGTTCTGCTACCAGGGAGGAGGGTTCTGCTACCAGGGAGGAGGGTTCTGCTACCAGTGAGGAGGGTTCTGCTACCGGTGAGGAGGGTTCTGCTACCAGTGAGGAGGGTTCTGCTACCAGTGAGGAGGGTTCTGATACCAGGGAGGAGGGTTCTGCTACCAGTGAGGAGGGTTCTGCTACCGGTGAGGAGGGTTCTGCTACCAGTGAGGAGGGTTCTGCTACCAGGGAGGAGGGTTCTGCTACCAGTGAGGAGGGTTCTGCTACCAGGGAGGAGGGTTCTGCTACCAGTGAGGAGGGTTCTGCTACCAGGGAGGAGGGTTCTGCTACCAGTGAGGAGGGTTCTGCTACCGGTGAGGAGGGTTCTGCTTCCAGTGAGGAGGGTTCTGCTACCAGGGTGGAGGGTTCTGCTACCAGGGTGGAGGGTTCTGCTACCAGGGAGGAGGGTTCTGCTACCAGGGAGGAGGGTTCTGCTACCAGGGAGGAGGGTTCTGCTACCAGGGAGGAGGGTTCTGCTACCAGTGAGGAGGGTTCTGCTACCAGGGAGGAGGGTTCTACTACCAGGGAGGAGGGTTCTGCTACCAGGGTGGAGGGTTCTGCTACCAGGGAGGAGGGTTCTGCTACCAGTGAGGAGGGTTCTGCTACCAGTGAGGAGGGTTCTGATACCAGAGAGGAGGGTTCTCCTACCAGTGAGGAGAGTTCTGCTACCAGGGAGGAGGGTTCTGCTACCAGGGAGGAGGGTTCTGCTACCAGTGAGGAGGGTTCTGCTACCAGGTAGGAGGATTTTGCTAACAGGGAGGAGGGTTCTGCTACCAGGGAGGAGGGTTCTGCTACCAGTGAGGAGGGTTCTGCTACCAGGGAGGAGGGTTTTGCTACCAGGGAGGAGGGTTCTGCTACCAGTGTGGAGGGTTCTGCTACCAGGGTGAAGGGTTCTGCTTCCAGGGAGGAGGGTTCTGCTACCAATGAGGAGGGTTCTGATACCAGAGAGGAGGGTTCTCCTACCAGTGAGGAGGGTTCTGCTACCAGTGAGGAGGGTTCTGATACCAGAGAGGAGGGTTCTCCTACCAGTGAGGAGGGTTTTGCTACCAGGGAGGAGGGTTCTGCTACCAGGGAGGAGGGTTCTGCTTCCAGTGAGGAGGGTTCTGCTACCAATGAGGAGGGTTTTGCTACCAGGGAGGAGGGTTCTGCTACCAGTGTGGAGGGTTCTGCTACCAGGGTGGAGGGTTCTGCTACCAGGGTGGAGGGTTCTGCTACCAGGGAGGAGGGTTCTGCTTCCAGTGAGGAGGGTTCTGCTACCAATGAGGAGGGTTCTGCTACCAGAGAGGAGGGTTCTGCTACCAGTGAGGAGGGTTCTGCTACCAGGGAGGAGGGTTCTGCTACCAGGGTGGAGGGTTCTGCTACCAGGGAGGAGGGTTCTGCTACCAGTGAGGAGGTTCTGCTACCAGTGAGGAGGGTTCTGCTACCAGGGAGGAGGGTTCTGATACCAGAGAGGAGGGTTCTGCTACCAGTGAGGAGGGTTCTGCTACCAGGGAGGAGGGTTCTGCTACCAGGGTGAAGGGTTCTGCTACCAGGGTGGAGGGTTCTGCTACCAGGGAGGAGGGTTCTGCTACCAGGGTGAAGGGTTCTGCTACCAGGGAGGAGGGTTCTGCTACCAGGGAGGAGGGTTTTGCTACCAGTGAGGAGGGTTTTGCTACCAGTGAGGAGGGTTCTGATACCAGTGAGGAGGGTTCTGCTACCAGTGAGGAGGGTTCTGCTACCAGTGAGGAGAGTTCTGCTACCAGGGTGGAGGGTTCTGCTACCAGGGAGGAGGGTTCTGCTACCAGGGAGGAGGGTTCTGCTACCAGTGAGGAGGGTTCTGCTACCAAGTGAGGAGGGTTCTGCTACCAGGGAGGAGGGTTCTGCTACCAGGGAGGAGGGTTCTGCTGCCAGTGAGGAGGGTTCTGCTACTAGTGAGGAGGGTTCTGCTACCAGGGTGGAGGGTTCTGCTACCAGTGAGGAGGGTTCTGCTACCAGTGAGGAGGGTTCTGCAACCAGGGAGGAGGGTTCTGCTACCAGGGTGGAGGGTTCTGCTACCAGGGAGGAGGGTTCTGCTACCAGGGAGGAGGTTTCTGCTACCAGGGAGGAGGGTTCTGCTACCAGGGAGGAGGGTTCTGCTACCAGTGAGGAGGGTTCTGCTACCAGTTAGGAGGGTTCTGCTACCAGTGAGGAAGGTTCTGCTACCAGTGAGGATGGTTCTGATACCAGAGAGGAGGGTTCTCCTACCAGTGAGGAGGGTTCTGCTACCAGGGTGGAGGGTTCTGCTACCAGTGAGGAGGGTTCTGCTACCAGTGAGGAGGGTTATGATACCAGGGAGGAGGGTTCTGATACCAGAGAGGAGGGTTCTGCTACCAGTGAGGAGGGTTCTGCTACCAGTGTGGATGGTTCTGATACCAGAGAGGAGGGTTCTCCTACCAGTGAGGAGGGTTCTGCTACCAGTGAGGAGGGTTCTGCTACCAGTGAGGATGGTTCTGATACCAGAGAGGAGGGTTCTCCTACCAGTGAGGAGGGTTCTGCTACCAGTGAGGAGGGTTCTGCTACCAGTGAGGAGGGTTCTGCTACCAGTGAGGAGGGTTCTGCTACCAGTGAGGAGGGTTATGATACCAGGGAGGAGGGTTCTGCTACCAGTGAGGAGGGTTCTGCTACCATGGTGGAGGGTTCTGCTTCCAGGGAGGAGGGTTCTGCTACCAGTGAGGAGGGTTCTGATACCAGGGAGGAGGGTTCTGATACCAGTGAGGAGGGTTCTGCTACCAGTGAGGAGGGTTCTGATACCAGTGAGGAGGGTTCTGATACCAGTGAGGAGGGTTCTGCTACCAGGGAGGAGGGTTCTGCTACCAGGGAGGAGGGTTCTGCTACCAGGGAGGAGGGTTCTGCTACCAGTGAGGAGGGTTCTGCTACCAGTGAGGAGGGTTCTGCTACCAGTGAGGAGGGTTCTGATACCAGTGAGGAGGGTTCTGCTACCAGGGAGGAGGGCTCTGATACCAGTGAGGAGGGTTCTGATACCAGTGAGGAGGGCTCTGCTACCAGGGTGGAGGGTTCTGCTACCAGGGTGGAGGGTTCTGCTAGCAGGGTGGAGGGTTCTGCTACCAGTGAGGAGGGTTCTGCTTCCAGGGTGGAGGGTTCTGCTAGCAGGGTGGATGGTTCTGCTAGCAGGGTGGAGGGTTCTGCTACCAGTGAGGAGGGTTCTGCTTCCAGGGTGGAGGGTTCTGCTACCAGGGAGGAGGGTTCTGCTACCAGGGTGGAGGGTTCTGCTACCAGGGAGGAGGGTTCTGCTACCAGGGTGGAGGGTTCTGCTACCAGGGAGGAGGGTTCTGCTACCAGGGTGGAGGGTTCTGCTACCAGGGAGGAGGGTTCTGCTACCAGTGAGGAGGGTTCTGCTACCAGTGAGGAGGGTTCTGACACCAGAGAGGAGGGTTCTCCTACCAGTGAGGAGGGTTCTGCTACCAGGGAGGAGGGTTCTGCTACCAGGGAGGAGGGTTCTGCTACCAGTGAGGAGGGTTCTGCTACCAGGTAGGAGGGTTTTGCTACCAGGGAGGAGGGTTCTGCTACCAGGGAGGAGGGTTCTGCTACCAGTGAGGAGGGTTCTGCTACCAGGGAGGAGGGTTTTGCTACCAGGGAGGAGGGTTCTGCTACCAGTGTGGAGGGTTCTGCTACCAGGGTGAAGGGTTCTGCTTCCAGGGAGGAGGGTTCTGCTACCAATGAGGAGGGTTCTGATACCAGAGAGGAGGGTTCTGCTACCAGTGAGGAGGGTTCTGCTACCAGTTAGGAGGGTTCTGCTACCAGTGAGGAAGGTTCTGCTACCAGTGAGGATGGTTCTGATACCAGAGAGGAGGGTTCTCCTACCAGTGAGGAGGGTTCTGCTACCAGGGTGGAGGGTTCTGCTACCAGTGAGGAGGGTTCTGCTACCAGTGAGGAGGGTTATGATACCAGGGAGGAGGGTTCTGATACCAGAGAGGAGGGTTCTGCTACCAGTGAGGAGGGTTCTGCTACCAGTGTGGATGGTTCTGATACCAGAGAGGAGGGTTCTCCTACCAGTGAGGAGGGTTCTGCTACCAGTGAGGAGGGTTCTGCTACCAGTGAGGATGGTTCTGATACCAAAGAGGAGGGTTCTCCTACCAGTGAGGAGGGTTCTGCTACCAGTGAGGAGGGTTCTGCTACCAGTGAGGAGGGTTCTGCTACCAGTGAGGAGGGTTCTGCTACCAGTGAGGAGGGTTCTGCTACCAGTGAGGAGGGTTATGATACCAGGGAGGAGGGTTCTGCTACCAGTGAGGAGGGTTCTGCTACCAGGGTGGAGGGTTCTGCTACCAGGGAGGAGGGTTCTGCTACCAGTGAGGAGGGTTCTGCTACCAGGGAGGAGGGTTCTGCTACCAGTGAGGAGGGTTCTGCTACCAGTGAGGAGGGTTCTGATACCAGTGAGGAGGGTTCTGCTACCAGTGAGGAGGGTTCTGCTACCAGGGAGGAGGGTTCTGCTACCAGGGAGGAGGGTTCTGCTACCAGGGAGGAGGGTTCTGCTACCAGTGAGGAGGGTTCTGCTACCAGTGAGGAGGGTTCTGCTACCAGTGAGGAGGGTTCTGCTACCAGAGAGGAGGGTTCTGCTACCAGTGAGGAGGGTTCTGCTACCAGTGAGGAGGGTTCTGCTACCAGGGTGGAGGGTTCTGCTACCAGGGTGGAGGGTTCTGCTACCAGGGTGGAGGGTTCTGCTACCAGTGAGGAGGGTTCTGCTTCCAGGGTGGAGGGTTCTGCTAGCAGGGTGGATGGTTCTGCTAGCAGGGTGGAGGGTTCTGCTACCAGTGAGGAGGGTTCTGCTTCCAGGGTGGAGGGTTCTGCTACCAGGGAGGAGGGTTCTGCTACCAGGGTGGAGGGTTCTGCTACCAGGGAGGAGGGTTCTGCTACCAGGGTGGAAGGTTCTGCTACCAGGGAGGAGGGTTCTGCTACCAGGGTGGAGGGTTCTGCTACCAGGGAGGAGGGTTCTGCTACCAGTGAGGAGGGTTCTGCTACCAGTGAGGAGGGTTCTGACACCAGAGAGGAGGGTTCTCCTACCAGTGAGGAGGGTTCTGCTACCAGGGAGGAGGGTTCTGCTACCAGGGAGGAGGGTTCTGCTACCAGTGAGGAGGGTTCTGCTACCAGGTAGGAGGGTTTTGCTACCAGGGAGGAGGGTTCTGCTACCAGGGAGGAGGGTTCTGCTACCAGTGAGGAGGGTTCTGCTACCAGGGAGGAGGGTTTTGCTACCAGGGAGGAGGGTTCTGCTACCAGTGTGGAGGGTTCTGCTACCAGGGTGAAGGGTTCTGCTTCCAGGGAGGAGGGTTCTGCTACCAATGAGGAGGGTTCTGATACCAGAGAGGAGGGTTCTCCTACCAGTGAGGAGGGTTCTGCTACCAGTGAGGAGGGTTCTGATACCAGAGAGGAGGGTTCTCCTACCAGTGAGGAGGGTTTTGCTACCAGGGAGGAGGGTTCTGCTACCAGGGAGGAGGGTTCTGCTTCCAGTGAGGAGGGTTCTGCTACCAATGAGGAGGGTTTTGCTACCAGGGAGGAGGGTTCTGCTACCAGTGTGGAGGGTTCTGCTACCAGGGTGGAGGGTTCTGCTACCAGGGTGGAGGGTTCTGCTACCAGGGAGGAGGGTTCTGCTTCCAGTGAGGAGGGTTCTGCTACCAATGAGGAGGGTTCTGCTACCAGAGAGGAGGGTTCTGCTACCAGTGAGGAGGGTTCTGCTACCAGGGAGGAGGGTTCTGCTACCAGGGTGGAGGGTTCTGCTACCAGGGAGGAGGGTTCTGCTACCAGGGAGGAGGGTTCTGATACCAGAGAGGCGGGTTCTGCTACCAGTGAGGAGGGTTCTGCTACCAGGGAGGAGGGTTCTGATACCAGAGAGGAGGGTTCTGCTACCAGTGAGGAGGGTTCTGCTACCAGTGAGGAGGGTTCTGCTACCAGGGAGGAGGGTTCTGCTACCAGGGTGAAGGGTTCTGCTACCAGGGTGGAGGGTTCTGCTACCAGGGAGGAGGGTTCTGCTACCAGGGTGAAGGGTTATGCTACCAGGGAGGAGGGTTCTGCTACCAGGGAGGAGGGTTTTGCTACCAGTGAGGAGGGTTTTGCTACCAGTGAGGAGGGTTCTGATACCAGTGAGGAGGGTTCTGCTACCAGTGAGGAGGGTTCTGCTACCAGTGAGGAGAGTTCTGCTACCAGGGTGGAGGGTTCTGCTACCAGGGAGGAGGGTTCTGCTACCAGGGAGGAGGGTTCTGCTACCAGTGAGGAGGGTTCTGCTACCAAGTGAGGAGGGTTCTGCTACCAGGGAGGAGGGTTCTGCTACCAGGGAGGAGGGTTCTGCTGCCAGTGAGGAGGGTTCTGCTACTAGTGAGGAGGGTTCTGCTACCAGGGTGGAGGGTTCTGCTACCAGTGAGGAGGGTTCTGCTACCAGTGAGGAGGGTTCTGCAACCAGGGAGGAGGGTTCTGCTACCAGGGTGGAGGGTTCTGCTACCAGTGAGGAGGGTTCTGCTACCAGGGAGGAGGTTTCTGCTACCAGGGAGGAGGGTTCTGCTACCAGGGAGGAGGGTTCTGCTACCAGTGAGGAGGGTTCTGCTACCAGTTAGGAGGGTTCTGCTACCAGTGAGGAAGGTTCTGCTACCAGTGAGGATGGTTCTGATACCAGAGAGGAGGGTTCTCCTACCATTGAGGAGGGTTCTGCTACCAGGGTGGAGGGTTCTGCTACCAGTGAGGAGGGTTCTGCTACCAGTGAGGAGGGTTATGATACCAGGGAGGAGGGTTCTGATACCAGAGAGGAGGGTTCTGCTACCAGTGAGGAGGGTTCTGCTACCAGTGTGGATGGTTCTGATACCAGAGAGGAGGGTTCTCCTACCAGTGAGGAGGGTTCTGCTACCAGTGAGGAGGGTTCTGCTACCAGTGAGGATGGTTCTGATACCAGAGAGGAGGGTTCTCCTACCAGTGAGGAGGGTTCTGCTACCAGTGAGGAGGGTTCTGCTACCAGTGAGGAGGGTTCTGCTACCAGTGAGGAGGGTTCTGCTACCAGTGAGGAGGGTTCTGCTACCAGTGAGGAGGGTTATGATACCAGGGAGGAGGGTTCTGCTACCAGTGAGGAGGGTTCTGCTACCATGGTGGAGGGTTCTGCTTCCAGGGAGGAGGGTTCTGCTACCAGTGAGGAGGGTTCTGCTACCAGTGAGGAGGGTTCTGATACCAGGGAGGAGGGTTCTGATACCAGTGAGGAGGGTTCTGATACCAGTGAGGAGGGTTCTGCTACCAGTGAGGAGGGTTCTGCTACCAGTGAGGAGGGTTCTCCTACCAGTGAGGAGGGTTCTGATACCAGTGAGGAGGGTTCTGCTACCAGGGAGGAGGGCTCTGATACCAGTGAGGAGGGTTCTGATACCAGTGAGGAGGGCTCTGCTACCAGGGTGGAGGGTTCTGCTAACAGGGTGGAGGGTTCTGCTAGCAGGGTGGAGGGTTCTGCTACCAGTGAGGAGGGTTCTGCTTCCAGGGTGGAGGGTTCTGCTAGCAGGGTGGATGGTTCTGCTAGCAGGTTGGAGGGTTCTGCTACCAGTGAGGAGGGTTCTGCTTCCAGGGTGGAGGGTTCTGCTACCAGGGAGGAGGGTTCTGCTACCAGGGTGGAGGGTTCTGCTACCAGGGTGGAGGGTTCTGCTACCAGGGAGGAGGGTTCTGCTACCAGGGTGGAGGGTTCTGCTACCAGGGAGGAGGGTTCTGCTACCAGGGTGGAGGGTTCTGCTACCAGGGAGGAGGGTTCTGCTACCCGGGGTGGAGGGTTCTGCTACCAGGGAGGAGGGTTCTGCTACCAGGGTGGAGGGTTCTGCTACCAGGGAGGAGGGTTTTGCTACCAGGGTGGAGGGTTCTGCTACCAGGGAGGAGGGTTCTGCTACCAGTGAGGAGGGTTCTGCTACCAGGGTGGAGGGTTCTGCTACCAGGGTGGAGGGTCTGCTACCAGGGTGGAGGGTTCTGCTACCAGGGTGGAGGGTTCTGCTACCAGGGTGGAGGGCTCTGCTACCAGGGTGGAGGGCTCTGCTACCAGGGTGGAGGGCTCTGCTACCAGGGTGGAGGGTTCTGCTACCAGGGTGGAGGGCTCTGCTACCAGGGTGGAGGGCTCTGCTACCAGGGTGGAGGGCTCTGCTACCAGGGTGGAGGGTTCTGCTACCAGTGAGGAGGGTTTTGCTACCAGGGTGGAGGGCTCTGCTACCAGGGTGGAGGGTTCTGCTACCAGGGTGGAGGGCTCTGCTACCAGGGTGGAGGGTTCTGCTACCAGGGTGGAGGGTTCTGCAACCAGGGTGGAGGGTTCTGCTACCAGGGTGGAGGGTTCTGCTACCAGTGCTCTCAGGGCAGGAGGGAAGACAGTTGCCTTTCTTACACTTGCATTAATCTTTACTTACTATCACATACTTTGCTGACAGCCCTAACCCTTTACTGTGGAAAAACATGTATTTACTAGGACTGGTATATGTGTTTGTCTCACCTAGCTATCTTAAGATGTGTGCTCGAACTATGACTTGTATATTTGGTTGTAACGCCTAGCTAATATCTGCCCCTTTTTCAAATTTCGCCTAAAATGACATACCCAAATCCAACTGCCTGTAGCTCAGGACCTGAAGCAAGGATATGCATATTCTTGATACCATTTGAAAGGAAACACTTTGAAGTTTGTGGAAATGTGAAAATAATGTATGAGAATATAACACATTAGATCTGGTAAAAGATAATACAAAAACAACAATCACTTTTTGGGGTATTTTTTTTTGCTCATTTTTGAAATGCAAGAGAAAGGCCATAATGTAGTTTTCCAACCCAGGTGCAAATAAAAGTTTGGCCACTAGATGGCAGCAGTGTATGTCTATAGGTTTAGACTGATACAATGAATCATTGCATTTATGTTCAAAATGTTGTAGCAAGACTTCCCAACTGTGCCTAATTAGTTTATTATTACATTTTCAAGTTCATAACTGTGCACTCTCTTCAAACAATGCCATGGTTTTATTTCACTGTAATAGCTACTTTAAATTGGACAGTGCAGTTAGATTAACAAGAATTGAAGCGTTCTGCCCATTTCAGATATGTCTATGTCCTGGGAAATGTCCTTGTTACCTACAACCTCACGCTAATCGCATTTGTCTGTTAGCTCAACCGTCTCACGGCTGGGACACCGATCTGTAGAGATCCTTCAGAGGGTGGAGGGTTCTGCTATATCCTTCAGAGGATATTATCAAGATGAATGTACTGACTGTGACTGTGGTTGTCTCACCTAGCTATCTGAAGATGAATGTACTAACTGTGACTGTGATATGTGGTTGTCTCTCCTAGCTATCTGAAGATGAATGAACTGACTGTGACTGTGATATGTGGTTGTCTCTCCTAGCTATCTGAAGATGAATGAACTGACTATGACTGTGGTATGTGGTTGTCTCTCCTAGCTATCTGAAGATGAATGAACTGACTAGGACTGTGGTATGTGGTTGTCTCTCCTAGCTATCTGAAGATGAATGAACTGACTATGACTGTGGTATGTGGTTGTCTCTCCTAGCTATCTGAAGATGAATGAACTGACTATGACTGTGATATGTGGTTGTCTCTCCTAGCTATCTGAAGATGAATGAACTGACTATGACTGTGGTATGTGGTTGTCTCTCCTAGCTATCTGAAGATGAATACACTAACTGTGATATGTGGTTGTCTAACCTAGCTATCTGAAGATGAATGAACTGACTATGACTGTGGTATGTGGTTGTCTCTCCTAGCTATCTGAAGATGAATGAACTGACTATGACTGTGATATGTGGTTGTCTCTCCTAGCTATCTGAAGATGAATGGACTGACTGTGACTGTGGTATGTGGTTGTCTCTCCTAGCTATCTGAAGATGAATGGACTGACTGTGACTGTGGTATGTGGTTGTCTCTCCTAGCTATCTGAAGATGAATGTACTAACTGTGACTGTGATATGTGGTTGTCTCTCCTAGCTATCTGAAGATGAATGGACTGACTATGACTGTGATATGTGGTTGTCTCTCCTAGCTATCTGAAGATGAATGAACTGACTATGACTGTGATATGTGGTTGTCTCTCCTAGCTATCTGAAGATGAATGAACTGACTATGACTGTGATATGTGGTTGTCTCTCCTAGCTATCTGAAGATGAATGTACTAACTGTGATATGTGGTTGTCTCACCTATCTATCTGAAGATGAATACACTAACTGTGATATGTGGTTGTCTCACCTAGCTATCTAAAGATGAATGGACTGACTGTGATATGTGGTTGTCTCACTTAGCTATCTGAAGATGAATGTACTGACTGTGACTGTGATATGTGGTTGTCTCACCTAGCTATCTGAAGATGAATGGACCGTAAGTCGCTCTGGATAAGAGTTTCTATTAAATGACTAACGTGCCAATGTAAATGTAGAAATAGTCTCGGAGTAGTAGTGCTGATTTAGGATCAGTTTTTACAACGGACAGCTGATCCCAGACCACTTTGAGATGCATGATACTTATGACCTCAGACGTCACCCAGTCCAGAGTCCCTTCGATCCACCTCCGGGTTTTCCCTTTCACCCCTTCCATCCGGTCGCATTAGTTCAACCCCAGCCCACCCGCTAAAGCCCAGTAGCGGCATAAACCAGCGAGCAGCGGGTCAATTGTGGCAGACGTTGAAAAAAGAGAAAGCCGAGAGAAAAAAAGGAAGAGCAAGCAGGAGAAAAAGAGAAAATATTTACAGACCAGCTCCTTTTGTCAGCTTTCACCTCAGCTTTCACCTCTTTTTTTCCCTCCCCTCTCTCTCCCTCCTCACTCCTTCTTTCTCTCGTTCTTCTGGTTTTCTCAGTCCTTAATCCTGTGCTCCTCCGACGCTTGGCGGTCACAGGTTTTGACAGCAGACTGTAATGACCTAAGCTGCTCTCTGTGGGGGGTGAGGAGAGAGGGATGGGAGTAGGGGGAGAGGGGAGAGGGGAGGAGGAGAGATGGGAGAGGGGTAGAAAGGGATATGGGAGAAGAGGGGAGGGGAGATGGGGAGGGGAGAAGGGTGGAGGAGGGTGAGAGAAGGGGGAGGAAAAATGGGAGGAGAGGGGTAGGAAGAGAAGGAGAGTGGAGGGGCAGGAGAGGAGAGGGGTAGGATGAGGAGAAAGTGGAGAGGAGGTGGGGAGAAAGAGGGGGAGGAGGAAAGCAGAGGAGGGGAGGTGGAGTAAGGAAGTGTGTGGAGGAGGAGAGCGAGGGAAGAGGAGAGAGAGGGAAGATGAGAGGGAAGAGGAGAGAGAGGGAAGAGGGGAGAGAGAGGGAAGAAAGGAGAAAAGAGAAGGTGAGAGGAGAGGGAGAGTCGAGTGAAAGGGCTATGGGAGGTGTTGTACAAGGGTCTAAATGAGCGTCTATTTGGTGTCCAATCAATCTCAGGTCCAATGTTGCAGTTTAACATCTTGGCCACTAGGGGCAGTGGTTAACCACAGAACCTGGGCCTCGTGTCCCAGAGCCTTCGTTAGTAACATGGCTCTTAAAAACCTTCACACATCTATGAGTGATCCACACTACAGATGCTTTTTTTCCCACCTCCACCTTCACTTTTATTCACTGATTACAAAAGATTTCTGCTAAACATAGACTCGAGATGTTTAGGCTGTGTCTGTCCGGCTGTGTCTGTCCGACTGTGTCTGTCCGACTGTGCCTGTCCGACTGTGCCTGTCCGACTGTGTCTGTTTGACTGTGCCTGTCCGACTGTGTATGTCCGACTGTGTCTGTCCGACTGTGACTGTCTGACTGTGACTGGCTGACTGTGTCTGTCTGTCTGTCTGTCTGTCTGACTGTGTCTGTCTGATGGTGACTGTCTGACGGTGTCTGTCCGACTGTGACTGTCCGACTGTGACTGTCTGACTGTGTCTGTCTGTCTGACTGTGTCTGTCTGACGGTGACTGTCCGACTGTGTCTGTCCGACTGTGTCTGTCCGACTGTGTCTGTCCCACTGTGTCTGTCCGGCTGTGTCTGTCCGACTGTGTCTGTCCGGCTGTGTCTGTCTGACTGTGACTGTCGATAACTTCAGAATGAAGTTGACTACAAATACAAAAGCATTTTGCAATAGTTACAAACACGTGAAGGACAAAATGAAAACTGAGGTGACTGCATTGAAAGATACATAGGACTAACGGAGATATACAGTATAGGTTATTTCAATCATTTTAAAATCAATTTCATGTTCATTTAATTGACTTCTATTTTGCGACTGTCTGTAATTCTTCCCTCAATGTGTGCACAATCTGTGATTTTGTCAATTATTATCGGGGAAGCACAATACGTCGCCTCAATAGCCTTTTTTTCCAGCCGTAGTCCCACCTATCTCTCTACGAGCTGATCCTTCATCAGTATTGTGGAACATTTTTGAATGTTAAAGGTCAGATTTAAAATGGGAAAAAGCTGATCCGAGAACAGCTCTGCTTTTTCTTTCCATCCTATCAGTAGGCCTATCGACAACAAAGTCTAACGACGCACCTAGCGAACGTTCTCTCCATGTGCTTGTTTGGGAAACATTCCTAAAAAAGTTGTTTACTCCTAAAAAAGTTGTTTACACCTAAAAAAGTTGTTTACTCCTAAAAAAGTTGTTTACTCCTAAAAAAAAGTTGTTTACTCCTAAAAAAGTTGTTTACTCCTAAAAAAGTTGTCTTGTTAACAACAATGCATCTGGTACGGTCATTGTAAGGCTTAACGCTTAACGCTTACGGTCATTTTAACGCTTACGGTCATTGTAAGGCTTAACGCTTACGGTCATTGTAAGGCTTAACGCTTACGGTCATTGTAACGCTTAACGCTTACGGTCATTTTAACGCTTACGGTCATTGTAAGGCTTAACGCTTACGGTCATTGTAAGGCTTAACGCTTACGGTCATTGTAAGGCTTAACGCTTACGGTCATTGTAAGGCTTAACGCTTACGGTCATTGTAAGGCTTAACGCTTACGGTCATTTTAACGCTTACGGTCATTGTAAGGCTTAACGCTTACGGTCATTGTAAGGCTTAACGCTTACGGTCATTGTAACGCTTAACGCTTACGGACATTGTAAGGCTTAACGCTTACGGTCATTGTAAGGCTTAACGCTTAACGCTTACGGTCATTTTAAAGCTTACGGTCATTGTAAGGCTTAATTGTCCTACATGGCTGACAAGGTACATGTTTGTTCTTTCTTTCACATTTAACCTTGATTTAACGAGGCAAGTCAGTTAAGAACACGTTCTTATTTACAATGACGGCCTGCCCTGGCGACACTGGGCCAGTTGTCTGCTGCCTTACAGGACTCCCAATCACAGCCAGATGTGTTTCAGCCTGGATTTGAACCATGGACTGTAGTGATGCGTCTTGCACTGAGATGCAGAGCCTTTAACCCCCAAAAGAGTTACATGACAGTTGCTTTAAAAAAAAGTTCAACCACTTCTTCTCTTTCTTTTCTCTCTTCTCGCTTTTTCAAAATCCATTTTTATCCTTTTTTTGGGGTATTTTATTATGGATCTCCATTAGTTCCTGCCAAGGCAGCAACTACTCTTCCTGGGGTTTATTATGGAACCCCATTACTTCCTGCCAAGGCAGCAGCTACTCTTCCTGGGGTTTATTATGGATCCCCATTAGTTCCTGCCAAGGCAGCAGCTACTCTTTCTGTGGTCCAAACACATGAAGACACATCAACCATAAAACAAAAATATAAAACAGTATATCATATGACAATGTCACGCCTCCACATAAGCACAACACAACATGTATGATATCACTATACAACAATATTACAATGTATATTTGTGTAGAGTGCGTGTGCTAGTGTTTGTGTTACTTCTAATCAGTTTTAATCCATTTTATTTAATAATGTTCTTTCCTCCCCCTGCGTCATGCTCTGTTGACAATGTTGATGTGTGTTTCCAAGGTGACGATGCGTGGAGGAACTGCAGAGTTGATAAACAGTTTAAGATCACTGATAACTTGTTCCGTGAGAACCGGTTGTCTGGAAATACTGGGAAAAACACTAGTATGTTTCTGACATCTGCATAGTTAGGACGATAATGCCCCCCAAGATCATTTAAAAAAACAACTATAGACATTCTCAGAACAAATTAGTTCGGATTATTCTTAGACTTCTATAGCATATGACCGTTGAACGATTCTGATGTCTCAAAGGAAAGGAGAGAGTCTCTCTGATTAAAATGGTGTCCTGTGGACAAGCCTGTCCACAGTACGGTCCCCAAAGTACCTAAAGTTCCTTCAAATAAGTTCAGGAGTTAAAATGTGCTTAACAAGTCACATAACAAGTTGCATGGACTCTCTCTGTGTGCAGTAAAAGTGTTTAACATGATTTTTGAAAGACCTTATCTCTGTACCCCACACATACAATTATCTGTAGGGTCCCTCAGTCGAGCAGTGAATTTCAAACACAGGTTCAACCACAAAGACCAGGAAGGTTTTCCAATGCTTCGCAAAGAAGGGCACCTATTGGCCGACACTGAATATCTCTTTGAGCATTGTGGAGTTATTAATTCCACTTTGGATGGTGTTTCAATACACCCAGTCACTACACATATATAGGTGTCCTGCTGGAGAGGAGGGAAACTGCTCCGGGATATATTTTAAAGAAACACATGTCTGTCATTGAACAACCCCATGCCATGATTACATAGTGGAAAAACACACCAATCTCTTTCAGAATGACTTCAAACAGTTTCTTCAAAGTTCTGCACGCGTTTTTACCAAAGTTGAATCAAACATCCTTTGGTGGTTAAGGATTACTGTTAGGGTTCTGGTTACTATTACAGATAACTAGGTTAAGGTTCTGGTTACTATTACAGATAACTAGGTTAGGGTTCTGGTTACTATTACCGATAACTAGGTTAGGGTTCTGGTTACTATTACCGATAACTAGGTTAGGGTTCTGGTTACTATTACCGATAACTAGGTTAGGGTTCTGGTTACTATTACCGATAACTAGGTTAGGGTTCTGGTTACTATTACCGATAACTAGGTTAGGGTTCTGGTTACTATTACCGATAACTAGGTTAGGGTTCTGGTTACTATTACCGATAACTAGGTTAGGGTTCTGGTTACTATTACAGATAACTAGGTTAAGGTTCTGGTTACTATTACACATAACTAGGTTAAGGTTCTGGTTACTATTACACATAACTAGGTTAGGGTTATTATTACAGATAACTAGGTTAGGGTTATTACTACAGATAACTAGGTTAGGGTTCTGGTTACTATTACAGATAACTAGGTTAGGGTTATTATTACAGATAACTAGGTTAGGGTTCTGGTTAATATTACAGATAACTAGGTTAGGGTTATTATTACAGATAACTAGGTTAGGGTTCTGGTTAATATTACACATAACTAGGTTAGGGTTATTATTACAGATAACTAGGTTAGGGTTATTACTACAGATAACTAGGTTAGGGTTCTGGTTATTATTACACATAACTAGGTTAGGGTTCTGGTTAAAATTACACATAACTAGGTTAGGGTTATAATTACAGATAACTAGGATAGGGTTCTGGGTAATTTTACACATAACTAGGTTAGGGTTCTGGGTAATATTACAGATAACTAGGTCAGGGTTATTATTACAGATAACTAGGTTAGGGTTCTGGTTACTATTACACATAACTAGGTTAGGGTTATTATTACACATAACTAGGTTAGGGTTATTATTACAGATAACTAAGTGAGGGTTCTAGTTCTGGTTACTATTACAGATAACTAGGTTAGGGTTATTATTACACATAACTAGGTTAGGGTTATTATTACACATAACTAGGTTAGGGTTATTATTACAGATAACTAGGTTAGGGTTCTAGTTCTGGTTACTATTACAGATAACTAGGTTAGGGTTCTGGTTACTATTACAGATAACTAGGTTAGGGTTATTATTACAGATAACTAGGTTAGGGTTCTGGTTACTATTACAGATAACTAGGTTAGGGTTATTATTACAGATAACTAGTTTAGGGTTCTGGTTACTATTACAGATAACTAGGTTAGGGTTCTGGTTATTATTACAGATAACTAGGTTAGGGTTATTATTACAGATAACTAGGTTAGGGATCTTGTTACTATTACAGATAACTAGGTTAGGGTTATTATTACAGATAACTAGGTTAGGGTTCTGGTTAATATTACACATAACTAGGTTAGGGTTATTATTACAGATAACTAGGTTAGGGTTATTACTACAGATAACTAGGTTAGGGTTCTGGTTAAAATTACACATAACTAGGTTAGGGTTATAATTACAGATAACTAGGATAGGGTTCTGGGTAATTTTACACATAACTAGGTTAGGGTTCTGGGTAATATTACAGATAACTAGGTCAGGGTTATTATTACAGATAACTAGGTTAGGGTTCTGGTTACTATTACACATAACTAGGTTAGGGTTATTATTACACATAACTAGGTTAGGGTTATTATTACAGATAACTAAGTGAGGGTTCTAGTTCTGGTTACTATTACAGATAACTAGGTTAGGGTTATTATTACAGATAACTAGGTTAGGGTTCTGGTTATTATTACACATAACTAGGTTAGGGTTATTATTACAGATAACTAGGTTAGGGTTCTGGTTACTATTACAGATAACTAGGTTAGGGTTCTGGTTACTATTACAGATAACTAGGTTAGGGATATTATTACAGATAACTAGGTTAGGGTTCTGGTTACTATTACAGATAACTAGGTTAGGGTTCTGGTTACTATTACAGATAACTAGGTTAGGGTTATTATTACAGATAACTAGGTTAGGGTTCTGGTTACTATTACAGATAACTAGGTTAGGGTTCTGGTTACTATTACAGATAACTAGGTTAGGGTTATTATTACAGATAACTAGGTTAGGGTTCTGGTTACTATTACAGATAACTAGGTTAGGGTTCTGGTTATTATTACAGATAACTAGGTTAGGGTTATTATTACAGATAACTAGGTTAGGGTTCTTGTTACTATTACAGATAACTAGGTTAGGGTTCTGGTTATTATTACAGATAACTAGGTTAGGGTTATTATTACAGATAACTAGGTTAGGGTTCTGGTTACTATTACAGATAACTAGGTTAGGGTTCTGGTTATTATTACACATAACTAGGTTAGGGTTCTGGTTATTATTACAGATAACTAGGTTAGGGTTCTGGTTACTATTACAGATAACTAGGTTAGGGTTCTGGTTATTATTACACATAACTAGGTTAGGGTTCTGGTTATTATTACAGATAACTAGGTTAGGGTTCTGGTTACTATTACAGATAACTAGGTTAGGGTTCTGGTTACTATTACAGATAACTAGCTTCTGGTTATTATTACACATAACTAGGTTAAGGTTCTGGTTACTATTACAGATAACTAGGTTCTGGTTACTATTACAGATAACTAGGTTAGGGTTCTGGTTACTATTACAGATAACTAGGTTAGGGTTCTGGTTACTATTACAGATAACTAGGTTAGGGTTATTATTACACATAACTAGGTTAGGGTTCTGGTTATTATTACACATAACTAGGTTAGGGTTCTGGTTACTATTACAGATAACTAAGTTAGGGTTCTGGTTACTATTACAGATAACTAAGTGAGGGTTCTAGTTATGGTTATTATTACAGATAACTAGGTTAGGGTTCTGGTTATTATTACACATAACTAGGTTAGGGTTCTGGTTACTATTACAGATAACTAGGTTATGGTTATTATTACAGATAACTAGGTTAGGGTTCTGGGTAATATTACACATAACTAGGTTAGGGTTATTATTACACATAACTAGGTTAGGGTTATTATTACAGATAACTAGGTTAGGGTTCTGGTTATTATTACAGATAACTAGGTTAGGGTTCTGGTTATTATTACACATAACTAGGTTAGGGTTATTATTACAGATAACTAGGTTAGGGTTCTGGTTACTATTACAGATAACTAGGTTAGGGTTATTATTACAGATAACTAGGTTAGGGTTCTGGTTACTATTACAGATAACTAGGTTAGGGTTATTTTTACACATAACTAGGTTAGGGTTGTGGTTAATATTACACATAACTAGGTTAGGGTTCTGGTTAATATTACAGATAACTAGGTTAGGGTTATTATTACACATAACTAGGTTAGGGTTCTGGTTATTATTACAGATAACTAGGTTAGGGTTCTGGTTACTATTACAGATAACTAGGTTAGGGTTCTGGGTAATATTACACATAACTAGGTTAGGGTTATTATTACACATAACTAGGTTAGGGTTCTGGTTCTGGTTACTATTACAGATAACTAGGTTAGGGTTATTATTACAGATAACTAGGTTAGGGTTCTGGTTAATATTACACATAACTAGGTTAGGGTTCTGGTTATTATTACACATAACTAGGTTAGGGTTCTGGTTAATATTACACATAACTAGGTTAGGGTTCTGGTTAATATTACACATAACTAGGTTAGGGTTCTGGTTATTATTACACATAACTAGGTTAGGGTTCTGGTTACTATTACAAATAACTAGGTTAGGGTTCTGGTTCTGGTTACTATTACAGATAACTAGGTTAGGGTTATTATTACAGATAACTAGGTTAGGGTTCTGGTTAATATTACACATAACTAGGTTAGGGTTCTGGTTATTATTACACATAACTAGGTTAGGGTTCTGGTTAATATTACACATAACTAGGTTAGGGTTCTGGTTACTATTACACATAACTAGGTTAGGGTTATTATTACAGATAACTAGGTTAGGGTTCTGGTTAATATTACACATAACTAGGTTAGGGTTCTGGTTACTATTACACATAACTAGGTTAGGGTTCTGGTTACTATTACACATAACTAGGTTAGGGTTATTATTACAGATAACTAGGTTAGGGTTCTGGTTAATATTACACATAACTAGGTTAGGGTTCTGGTTATTATTACACATAACTAGGTTAGGGTTCTGGTTACTATTACACATAACTAGGTTAGGGTTCTGGTTAATATTACACATAACTAGGTTAGGGTTCTGGTTATTATTACAGATAACTAGGTTAGGGTTCTGGTTATTATTACACATAACTAGGTTAGGGTTCTGGTTATTATTACACATAACTAGGTTAGGGTTATTATTACAAATAACTAGGTTAGGGTTCTGGTTATTATTGCACATAACTAGGTTAGGGTTCTGGTTATTATTACAGATAACTAGGTTATGGTTCTGGTTATTATTACACATAACTAGGTTAGGGTTCCGGTTATTATTACAGATAACTAGGTTAGGGTTCTGGTTCTGGTTAATATTACACATAACTAGGTTAGGGTTCTGGTTATTATTACACATAACTAGGTTAGGGTTCTGGTTATTATGACACATAACTAGGTTAGGATTCTGGTTATTATTACAGATGACTAGGTTAGGGTTATTAAGATACATCTACAATCTGTGATTCATAAGTCGAAAAATGCAGAGGAATACATCTTCCCAGTTATGACTTAAATATAAATACCACATAATATATGATGACTGTAACAAGACTGATTAGCCAGTTAATATATGAAGACTGTAACAATACTGATCAACCAATTAATATTTAATGACTTCAACAAGACTGATCCGCCAAATAATATTTGATGGCTGTCAGACCAGCTCTCTCAGTACTCTAATCACATCAGATCTCTCAGTACTCTAATCACACCTCTCAGACCAGCTCTCTCATTCATGTCTGTGTGCTGTGCTTCTGGCTCACCTTGCCTGTAGCAGATCTCTCTCTTTCTGACTGGCAGCATCTGCTTCCTGTTCAACGGTGCTGTTCTCACACTGTGAACAGATCACACACACGTGCTCACACACACAAACAAACACACACACACACACACACACACACACACACACACACACACACACACACACACACACACACACACACACACACACACACACACACACACACACACACACACACACACACACACACACACACACACACACACACACACACACACAGTGAACAACTCTGGCAGAGTGTGTGGAGGTGAAAAATTTAGCAATCAATTAGATTTTAACAAATGACTTTCTAAGTGCATCACCCAGCAGCTGTTAAATCGGTCAACCCTGCTGCTCTGCCTCTCTCTCTCTCAGAGGGGACGGAGGAGAGGAGAGGAGAGGAGAGGAGAGGAGAGGAGAGGAGAGGAGAGGAGAGGAGAGGAGAGAGGAGAGGAGAGGAGAGGAGGAGGAGAGGAGAGGAGAGGAGAGGAGAGGAGAGGAGGAGGAGAGGAGAGGAGAGGAGAGGAGAGGAGAGGAGAGGAGAGGAGAGGAGAGGAGAGGAGAGGAAAGGAGAGGAGAAAAATATAAGAGGTGAGGTCCCTCTTTCTCCCGCGGTGAGCGTTCCACATCACGGTCAACTGCAGAGAAAGTCAGCCACGGCCCGCGGCAGCGGTGCGATGGAGGGCTGGAGGGATGGTGGGACCGAGGGATGGAAGGCTGGAGGAGGGGTGCAGAGGGGTCATAAATACCTGATGTCTCCTGGGTCCATAGTGAGACGGACGCGGGAACAAGGAGGCCTGGATGGCCTGCAGACAGGTTGGGTCGCTACACATGGAAAACCAAGCCCACCACAGGCTCAGGCCACAGAGAGCACAAAGCTCTCTACAGCTCTCCATACCTCTCTACACCTCTCTACATCTCTATACACCTGTCCACACCTCTCTACACCTCTCTACACCTCTCTACACCTCTCTACACCTCTCTACAGCTCTCCAGACGTCTCTACACCTCTCTATACCTCTCTACACCTCTATACACCTGTCCACTCCTCTCTACACCTCTCTACACCTCTATACACCTGTCCACTCCTCTCTACACCTCTCTACACCTCTCTACACCTCTCTACACCTCTATACACCTGTCCACTCCTCTCTACACCTCTCTACACCTCTCTACACCTCTCTACACCTCTATACACCTCTATACACCTGTCCACTCCTCTCTACACCTCTCTACACCTCTCTACTCCTCTATACACCTGTCCACACCTCTCTAGACCACACTACACCTCTCTAGACCTGTACCTCCCTATACCCCTCTATACCTCTCTGTACCTCCCTATACCCCTCTATACCTCTCTGTACCTCCCTATATCCCTCTACACCTCTCTGTACCTCTCTATACCCCTCTATACCTCTCTGTACCTCCCTATACCCCTCTATACCTCTCTGTACCTCCCTATACCCCTCTACACCTCTCCATACATATCTTTACCCCTTTATCTCTCAATACAGGTCTCATAACCTCTCTACACCTTTATATTTCTCTCTACACCTTTATACACCTCTCTGTACCTCTCTACACCTCTCTATACCCCTCTACACCTTTATACACCTCTCTGTACCTATCTACACCTCAATAATACCTCTCTGCACCATTCTACACCTACCTATACATCTTTTCAACTCTATATATCTCTCTATACATCTCTATAGCTGTCTACGCCTTTCCACACCTCTATATACCTGTATATACCTCTCTACACCTCTATTTACCTCACTATACCCCTCTATTCCTCTCCATACATCTCTATACCCCTTTCTCTTTAACTCTCTATACCTCTCTACACACCTCTCTATACCTCTCTACACATTCTATGCCAGTCTACACCTTTCTACACCTCTCTGTACCTCTTTACACCTTTGTACAACTCCCTATACCTCGCTACAACTCCCTATACTTCTCTAAACCTTTCTACAACTCTCTAGACCTCTCCACACCTTTCTACACCTCTCTATATCTCTCCAAACACATTACTACATCCCCTTATACATCTCTACAACTCTCTAGACCTCTCTAAACCTTTCTGCAACTCTCTATACCTCTCTAAACACATTCCTACATCCCCTTTTACATCTCTACAACTCTCTATACCTCTGTATACCTTTCTACACCTCTCTATACCCCTCTACACCTCTCTATATCTCTACTCCTCTCTATAACACTCTATACCTCTCTACACATTTGTACAAATCTCTATACCTCTCCACACCTCTCTATACCTCTCTACACCTCTCTATACCTCTCTACACCTCTCGATAACACTCTATACCTCTCTACACCTTTGTACAAATCTCTATACCTCTCTACACCTCTCTATACCTCTCTACACCTCTCTATACCTCTCTACACCTCTCGATAACACTCTATACCTCTCTACACCTTTGTACAAATCTCTATACCTCTCTATACCTCTCTACACCGCTCTACCCTCTCTATACCTCTCTACAACGCTCTACACCTATCTACCCTCTCTATACCTCTCTATACACCTCTCTATACCTCTCTACACCTCTCGATAACACTCTATACCTCTCTACATCTTTGTACAAATCGCTATACCTCTCTATACCTCTCTATACACCTCTCTATACCTCTCTATACACCTCTCTATACCTCTCTATACACCTCTCTATACCTATCTATACCTCTATACACCTCTAAAATACATCTCTACAACTGTCTTTATACTTCTCCACACCTCTATATACACCTCTCTACACCTCTCTAAACACATTCCTACATCCCCTTATACCTCTCTACCTCTCTCTACCCCTCTCTACCCCTCTCTACCTCTCTCTACACCTCTCTATACCTCTCTACCTCTCTCTACCCCTCTATATACCTCCCTACCTCTCTCTACCCCTCTCTCTACCTCTCTCTACCCCTCTCTATACCTCTCTACCTCTCTCTACACCTCTCTACCCCTCTCTATACCTCTCTACCTCTCTCTACCCCTCTCTACCTCTCTCTACTCCTCTCTATTCCTCTCTATGCCAGTCTACACCTTTATACACCTCTCTGTACCTCTATACACCTTTGTACAACTCCCTATACCTCTCTACAACTCTCTATTCTTCTCTGCACCTCTCAATACATCTCTATACTTCGCTACACCTCTCTATACCTCTCTAAACCTCTCTATACCTCTCTATAACTCTCTAGACCTCTCTAAACCTCTCTATACCTCTCTATACCTCTCTAAACATTCCTACATCCTCTTAAACATCTCTACACCTCTTTGCATTTCTCTATACCTCTCTATTCCTCTAAACACATTTCTACACCTCTCTATACCTCTCTATTCCTCTAAACACCGTTCTACACCTCTCTATACCTCTCTATTCCTCTAAACACCTTTCTACACCTCTCTATTCTTCTAAACACCTTTCTATACCTCTCTATACACCTATATACCTCTCTATACCTCTCTACACCTCTCTATACCTCTCTACACCTCTCTACACCTCTCTACACCTCTCTATACCTCTCTATACCTCTCTATACCTCTCTACACCTCTCTACACCTCTCTATACCTCTCTATACCTCTCTATGCTAGTCTACACCTCTCTACACCTCTCTATACCTCTCTATACCTCTCTATGCCAGTCTACACCTCTCTACACCTCTCTACACCTCTCTATACCTCTCTATACCTCTCTATACCTCCATACACCTCACTATACCTCTATAGACCACTCTCTCTCTCTACTCATCTCTACACCTCTCTATACCTATCTATACCTCTCTATGCCAGTCTACACCTTTCTACACATCTCTGTACCTCTTTACACCTTTGTACAACTCCCTATACCTCTCTACAACTCTCTATACCTCTCTAAACCTTTCTACACCTCTCTATACCACTCTAAACACATTCCTACATCCCCTCAAACCTCTCTACACCTTTGTACAACTCTCTATACCTCTATACACCTATATACACCTCTCTACACCTCTCTACCTCTCTCTACCCTCTCTACACCTCTCTACCTCTCTCTACCCTTCTCTATACCTCTCCACCTCTCTCTACCCCGCTCTATACCTCTCTACCTCTCTCGACCCCTCTCTACCCCTCTCTATACCTCTCTACCTCTCTCTACCCTCTCGATACCTCTCTACACCTCTCTACCCTCTCTATACCTCTCTACCTCTCTCGACCCTCTCTACCCCTCTCTATACCTCTCTACCTCTCTCGACCCCTCTCTACCCCTCTCTATACCTCTCTACCTCTCTCGACCCTCTCGACCCCTCTCTACCCCTCTCGACCCCTCTCGATACCCCTCTCTACCCTCTCGATACCTCTCTACACCTCTCTACCCTCTCTATACCTATCTACCTCTCTACCCCTCTCTATACCTCTCTACCTCTCTCGACCCCTCTCTACCCCTCTCTACCCCTCTCTATACCTCTCTACCTCTCTCTACCCCTCTCTATACCTCTCTACCTCTCTACCTCTCTCGACCCCTCTCTACCCCTCTCTATACCTCTCTATACCTCTCTATACCTCTCTACCTCTCTCCACACCTCTCTATACCTCTCTATACCTCTCTACACCTCTATACACCTCTCTATACCTCTCGATACCTCTTTATGCCAGTCTACACCTCTCTACACCTCTCTATACCTCTCTATACCTCTCTATGCCAGTCTACACCTCTCTACACCTCTCTATACCTCTCTATACCTCTCTATACCTCCATACACCTCAGTATACCTCTATAGACCACTCTCTCTCTCTACTCATCTCTACACCTCTCTATACCTCTCTATACCTCTCTATGCCAGTCTACACCTTTCTACACATCTCTGTACCTCTTTACACCTTTGTACAACTCCCTATACCTCTCTACAACTCTCTATACCTCTCTAAACCTTTCTACACCTCTCTATACCACTCTAAACACATTCCTACATCCCCTCAAACATCTCTACACCTCTCTACACCTCTCTATACCTCTCTATACCACTCTACAACACTCAAAGCTCTCTACACCTTTGTACAACTCTCTATACCTCTATACACCTATATACACCTCTCTACACCTCTCTACCTCTCTCTACCCTCTCTACACCTCTCTACCTCTCTCTACCCTTCTCTATACCTCTCCACCTCTCTCTACCCCGCTCTATACCTCTCTACCTCTCTCGACCCCTCTCTACCCCTCTCTATACCTCTCTACCTCTCTCTACCCTCTCGATACCTCTCTACACCTCTCTACCCTCTCTATACCTCTCTACCTCTCTCGACCCTCTCTACCCCTCTCTATACCTCTCTACCTCTCTCGACCCCTCTCTACCCCTCTCTATACCTCTCTACCTCTCTCGACCCTCTCGACCCCTCTCTACCCCTCTCGACCCCTCTCTACCCCTCTCTACCCTCTCGATACCTCTCTACACCTCTCTACCCTCTCTATACCTCTCTACCTCTCTACCCCTCTCTATACCTCTCTACCTCTCTCGACCCCTCTCTACCCCTCTCTACCCCTCTCTATACCTCTCTACCTCTCTCTACCCCGCTCTATACCTCTCTACCTCTCTCGACCCCTCTCTACCCCTCTCTATACCTCTCTACCTCTCTCTACCCTCTCGACCCCTCTCTACCCCTCTCGACCCCTCTCTACCCCTCTCTACCCTCTCGATACCTCTCTACACCTCTCTACCCTCTCTATACCTCTCTACCTCTCTACCCCTCTCTATACCTCTCTACCTCTCTCGACCCCTCTCTACCCCTCTCTACCCCTCTCTATACCTCTCTACCTCTCTCTACCCCTCTCTATACCTCTCTACCTCTCTACCTCTCTCGACCCCTCTCTACCCCTCTCTATACCTCTCTATACCTCTCTATACCTCTCTACCTCTCTCCACACCTCTCTATACCTCTCTATACCTCTCTACACCTCTATACACCTCTCTATACCTCTCGATACCTCTTTATGCCAGTCTACACCTCTCTACACCTCTCTATACCTCTCTATACCTCTCTATGCCAGTCTACACCTCTCTACACCTCTCTATACCTCTCTATACCTCTCTATACCTCCATACACCTCACTATACCTCTATAGACCACTCTCTCTCTCTACTCATCTCTACACCTCTCTATACCTCTCTATACCTCTCTATGCCAGTCTACACCTTTCTACACATCTCTGTACCTCTTTACACCTTTGTACAACTCCCTATACCTCTCTACAACTCTCTATACCTCTCTAAACCTTTCTACACCTCTCTATACCACTCTAAACACATTCCTACATCCCCTCAAACATCTCTACACCTCTCTACACCTCTCTATACCTCTCTATACCACTCTACAACACTCAAACCTCTCTACACCTTTGTACAACTCTCTATACCTCTATACACCTATATACACCTCTCTACACCTCTCTACCTCTCTCTACCCTCTCTACACCTCTCTACCTCTCTCTACCCTTCTCTATACCTCTCCACCTCTCTCTACCCCGCTCTATACCTCTCTACCTCTCTCGACCCCTCTCTACCCCTCTCTATACCTCTCTACCTCTCTCTACCCTCTCGATACCTCTCTACACCTCTCTACCCTCTCTATACCTCTCTACCTCTCTCGACCCTCTCTACCCCTCTCTATACCTCTCTACCTCTCTCGACCCCTCTCTACCCCTCTCTATACCTCTCTACCTCTCTCGACCCTCTCGACCCCTCTCTACCCCTCTCGACCCCTCTCTACCCCTCTCTACCCTCTCGATACCTCTCTACACCTCTCTACCCTCTCTATACCTCTCTACCTCTCTACCCCTCTCTATACCTCTCTACCTCTCTCGACCCCTCTCTACCCCTCTCTACCCCTCTCTATACCTCTCTACCTCTCTTACCCCTCTCTATACCTCTCTACCTCTCTACCTCTCTCGACCCCTCTCTACCCCTCTCTATACCTCTCTATACCTCTCTACCTCTCTCCACACCTCTCTACACTTCTCTAAACCTCTCTACCTCTCTCTACCCTCTCTACCTCTCTCTACCCCTCTCTACCTCTCTCTGCCCTCTCTATACCTCTCTACCTCTCTCTACCCCTCTCTACCCCTCTCTATACCTCTCTACCTCGCTCTACCCCTCTCTATACCTCTACCTCTCTCCACACCTCTCTACACCTCTCTATACCTCTCTACCTCTCTCTACCCTCTCTATACCTCTCTACCTCTCTCTACCCTCTCTATACCTCTCTACCTCTCTCTACCCCTCACTACCCCTCTCTATACCTCTCTACCTCTCTCTACCCTCTCTATACCTCTCTACATCTCTCTACCCCTCTCTACACCTCTCTATACCTCTCTACCTCTCTCTACCCCTCTCTATACCTCTCTATGCCAGTCTACACCTTTCTAAACCTCTCTGTACCTCTCAATACTTCTCTATATCTCGCTACAACTCTCTATACCTCTCTAAACCTTTCTACAACTCTCTAGACCACTCCACACCTTTCTACAACTCTCTAGACCACTCCACACCTTTCTACACCTCTCTATACCTCTCTAAACCTTTCTACAACTCTCTAGACCACTCCACACCTTTCTACAACTCTCTAGACCACTCCACACCTTTCTACACCTCTCTATACCTCTCTAAACATTCCTACATCCCCTTATACATCTCTACAACTCTCTATACCTCTTTGCATTTCTCTACACCTCTCTATTCTTCTAAACACCTTTCTACACCTCTCTATTCTTCTAAACACCGTTCTACACCTCTCTATTCTTCTAAACACCTTTCTACACCTCTCTATTCTTCTAAACACCGTTCTACACCTCTCTATTCTTCTAAACACCTTTCTACACCTTTCTATACCTCTCTATACCTCTCTATATCACTATACACCTCTATCTACACCTCTCTGCATCTCTCTGCACCTCTTTATACCCCTCTATACCTCTCTGTACCCCTCTATACATACAGTGGGGAGAACAAGTATTTGATACACTGCCAATTTAGCAGGTTTTCCTACTTACAAAGCATGTAGAGGTCTGTAATATTCATCATAGGTACACTTCAACTGTGAGAGACGGAATCTAAAACAAAAATCCATAAAATCACATTGTATGATTTTTAAGTAATTAATTTAACATAAGTATTTTACATAAGTATTTGATACATCAGAAAAGCAGAACTTAATATTTGGTACAGCAATCTTTGTTTGCAATTACAGAGATCATACGTTTCCTGTAGTTCTTGACCAGGTTTGCACACACTGCAGCAGGGATTTTGGCCCACTCCTCCATACAGACCTTCTCCAGATCCTTCAGGTTTCGGGGCTGTCGCTGGGCAATACGGACTTTCAGCTCCCTCCAAAGATTTTCTATTTGGTTCAGGTCTGGAGACTGGCTAGGCCACTCCAGGACCTTGAGATGCTTCTTACGGAGCCACTCCTTAGTTGCCCTGGCTGTATGTTTCGGGTCGTTGTCATGCTGGAAGACCCATCCACGACCCATCTTCAATGCTTTTACTGAGGGAAGGAGGTTGTTGGCCAAGATCTCGCGATACATGGCCCCATCCATCCTCCCCTCAATACGGTGCAGTCGTCCTGTCCCCTTTGCAGAAAAGCATCCCCAAAGAATGATGTTTCCACCTCCATGCTTCACGGTTGGGATGGTGTTCTTGGGGTTGTACTCATCCTTCTTCTTCCTCCAAACACGGCGAGTGGAGTTTAGACCAAAAAGCTCTATTTTTGTCTCATCAGACCACATGACCTTCTCCCATTCCTCCTCTGGATCATCCAGATGGTCATTGGCAAACTTCAGACGGGCCTGGACATGCGCTGGCTTGAGCAGGGGGACCTTGCGTGCGCTGCAGGATTTTAATCCATGACGGCGTAGTGTGTTACTAATGGTTTTCTTTGAGACTGTGGTCCCAGCTCTCTTCAGGTCATTGACCAGGTCCTGCCGTGTAGTTCTGGGCTGATCCCTCACCTTCCTCATGATCATTGATGCCCCACGAAGTGAGATCTTGCATGGAGCCCCAGACCGAGGGTGATTGACCGTCATTTTGAACTTCTTCCATTTTCTAATAATTGCGCCAACAGTTGTTGCCTTCTCACCAAGCTGCTTGCTTATTGTCCTGTAGCCCATTCCAGCCTTGTGCAGGTCTACAATTTTATCCCTGATGTCCTTACACAGCTCTCTGGTCTTGGCCATTGTGGAGAGGTTGGAGTCTGTTTGATTGAGTGTGTGGACAGGTGTCTTTTATACAGGTAACGAGTTCAAACAGGTGCAGTTAATACAGGTAATGAGTGGAGAACAGGAGGGCTTCTTAAAGAAAAACTAACAGGTCTGTGAGAGCCGGAATTCTTACTGGTTGGTAGGTGATCAAATACTTATGTCATGCAATAAAATGCAAATTATTTACTTAAAAATCATACAATGTGATTTTCTGGATTTTTGTTTTAGATTCCGTCTCTCACAGTTGAAGTGTACCTATGATAAAAATTTCAGACCTCTACATGCTTTGTAAGTAGGAAAACCTGCTAAATCGCCAGTGAATCAAATACTTGTTCTCCCCACTGTATATATAACTCTCTACACCTCTCTACACCTCTCTATACTGCTCTACACCACTCTAAACCTCTCTATAATTCTCTATATACCTCTCTACACCTATCCATATCTCTATATACCCATTTATCGCTGTCTACACCTCTCTATACATCTCTACACCTCTCTATACATCTTTACACCTCTCTACCCCTCTCTACACCTCTCTACACCTCTATATACCTCTTTACACCTCTTTACACCTTTTTACGCCTCTCTACATTTCTCTACACCTCTCTATAGCGCTCTACACCGCTTTATACCCCTCTACACCTCTCTACACCTCTCTACACATCTCTATTCCCCTCTCTCTCTCTACACCTCTCTACACCTCTCTACACCTCTCTACACATCTCTATTCCCCTCTCTCTCTCGACACCTCTCTACACCTCTCTTTGCGTCTCTATACATCTATATTCCCCTCTCTCTCTCTATACATCTATATTCCCCTCTCTCTCTCTATACATCTCTATTCCCCTCTCTCTCTCTACACCTCTATATATCTTTTTCTCTCTTTCTGCTCTTTCTCTCTCGTTCTCTTTTTTCTCCCTTTCTCTCCCTTTTCTCTCTCTTCTGTTCTCTCTTTTCTGAACAGACACATTGCACGGTAGAGTAATAGACTTACTTGTGGTTCTTTGTCTGATAACCTTAACCATTAAAGACCCATTCTGGGGTTTGAGCACTCTGACTGATTCAGCGTTTATGGTTTAGAGACGCTAATGGTCCACTAACAGCTCTTAAAGAACCACTTACAAGACAGCACACACACAGCACGGGTATAAACTGTGTGACATTTAGGAATGAAATGGGACCAATCACACTGGAAGGTCCACTAGACTGTCAGAGAACAACGGGGTGTGTGCATGTGAATGTGTGTGTGTGTGTGTGTGTGTGTGTGTGTGTGTGTGTGTGCGTGCGTGCGTGCGTGCGTGCGTGCGTGCGTGCGTGCGTGCGTGTGTGTGTGTGTGTGTGTGCATGTGCGTGTGTGTGTGTGAGAGTGTGTGTGTGTGTGAGTGTGTGTGTGTGAGAGAGAGTGTGTGTGTGTGTTGAGTAGGTAGTTATCCCAGAATATCACCCAGTGGGAGAGATATACTCTTTAGACAAAACATAGTATATTTAGACTATCTCCTGTCAACAGTGTGATTGACATGTGTTACCTCTACACAGTGTCTGGTTCCTCTACACAAGGTGGGCTTTTCTACAGTAGGGTCTGAAATTATTGACACCCTTGATAAGAATGAGCAAAAATTACTATATAAAATAAATAATTTAAATACTGGACTATATTTTATGTTCCAAAAAAATGGTGAAATGATAATAAGGGGATACCTAGTCAGATGCACAACTGAATGCATTTAACCAAAATATATGTCTTCCGCATTTAACCCAAACCCCTCTGAATCAGAGAGGTGAGGGGGGCCTGCCTTAACGGTGCTGTATGGTCAATCCCAGGTCTGCATTGGGCCGTGTAGCATTTACGGTGATACGGCCTCTGCAGAGCATTCATACTTCTCGCGCTTGCTTTGAGGAGCAGCGCAGAGCTGTTGTGAATGAAATTAGTTTGTGTTTTATACATGACCTCTGACCCCCAACTACTGTCAACCAATCAAATGCAAAGCTATACGTAGCCCTCTGCATTGTTTCAAAATTTCAGAGGCGGAGCTCAATCTAGCCTCTGCATGCCTCCGAAGGCTCCGCAATTACATCACACCCTCCATAAGAAGTCTTCGATCAAGCATAAATTGCCTTTCTTTAATCGACGTTCATGTCACCAGCACCCGGGGAGCACGTTTTGGGGGGTTAACTGCCTTGCATAAGGGCACAACAACCTTTCCTGGTTCGGGAATTCGAAACCTTTCGGTTACTGTTACCCAACGCTCTTAACCACTAGGCTACCTGCTGCTTTTCTGCAATGGCCAACTCAGTCTCCAGACTTAAAACCCTTTGAAAACCTGAGGTTTGAACTGAAGCGGGGCAGTTCATAAGAGCAGACAAAAGATATCAAGGATCTCTAGAAAGATTCTGTATGGAGGACTGATCTAAGATCCCCCCCCTCCACTGTGTTCTCTAATCTCATAAAACATTTCTCTCTCCCCTCCCCCCACTCTCTCTCTCTGGCTCTTGCTCTCTTTAATTTCTCTCTCTCTAATCTCTCTCCCCTTTTCTCTGTTTCTCTCTTTCTCCCTCTTTCGCTTTGTCTCTCTACTATCTGGTGCTAATTGGGATGTTTTACATGGTCGGCAGAATAATGTATATTTGAAGTTATGTAAAAGTCTGCATGTTTGTCCAAAGTTCGTAATTGAAACAGCTTTGTTCTGTTCAATGTTCTCCAGCTATATAGTACTCGAAATACCTCAATTAATGTTATTAATTTCAAAAGAATTCTCTCTCTCTCTCTCTCTCTCTCTCTCTCTCTCTCTCTCTCTCTCTCTCTCTCTCTCTCACTCCAACCCCCTCTATTCAATTCAATTCAATTTGCTTTATTGGCATGACGTAACAATGTACATATTGCCAAAGCTTGTTTACAATGTAAAAATGAGAATCACAATTGTCAACGGGACAACAGTAACAACAATAACCAAGGGTCAAAAT
This sequence comes from Salvelinus alpinus, assembly GCF_045679555.1. Taxonomy (NCBI): domain Eukaryota; kingdom Metazoa; phylum Chordata; class Actinopteri; order Salmoniformes; family Salmonidae; genus Salvelinus; species Salvelinus alpinus. Next base: position 7,550,527 of record NC_092088.1, read on the forward strand.
AACCATACATTCAACAATAACAATAAACATACAGTAAAGGACATGTGCAGGTTGATTGGTCTGTCAGACACTGTCCCTCAACTTATGGCAGGCAGCAATGTAGTGCGCTGCCAACCCACAGCTCTCTGCGTCCTCCCCCAACAGGACGGGTAGCCTATCCTCATCAGAGAGGTCTTTGAAACCTTGAATAAGAGTTTCAAATTTGGGGAAATGACACTCTCTAATTGTTTTATATTTTTGACATTTTGTCAGGAAATGCAGCTCCGTCTCAGGTTCTGCTATTGTGCAGTGGTTGCACAGCCTTTCCTCTACAGGGAGCCAGGTTTTCCTGTGTCTACCCTTCTCAATGGCAAGGCTGTGCTCACTGAGCCTGTACTTTGTCAAGGTTTTTCTAAAGTTTTGATCAGTAACCATGGTCAAATATTTAGCCACGGTGTACTGTTTCCCTTGAACTTACCTCTGTTTTTTCTGTCTACAGTCATTCACCCGGAACACTCATCCCATCCCTACCTGGTCGTCGGTGACTTCAGTTACTTCCTTGGATCTGCTTACTCAATTCCATCAACTCACCTCCGCTGCCCGCTCCGCTACTTGGATTTTTCTATCACTACATTTAAACTTGTAAATAAATACTCACCTTCGTCTTACTCTCCTTGTCCTGGTCTGCTTCTGGGTTCTATTTTAGAGAACCGTGACAGAGAGAGGGTTGGAGAGAGAGAAAGAGAGAGAGAGAGAGAGAGAGCGGGGGTTTGTAGAGAGGCAGACAGAGAGAGATAGGTGGGGGGGTTGGAGAGAGAGAGAGGGGGTTGGAGAGAGAGAGAGAGAGAGAGAGAGAGGTCACGATCAGATGAGCTCCTGCATTTTTCAGCATTTTCTTTAAAAAAGATACATTTAGAGTTAGATAAACTTGGATTTTTTGTCAGGAACCCATACAGGATGCTACCCTCTACAACATAACCCTCACTTCAAATCAAAACTCAAAACCTACAACCTGATTTTGGACGGATTTACGGAATCACCTGGAAGGTTCACATCTACCAAGGATTAATTATTCTATACAGCAAATCCTCTGGAAAACAACAGAAACCTGAGAACACCACCCAACCTGGAACTGAGTGAGTAATGTTTAGTCTGAAACTATATTTGATTTCCAAAAGCCAAGAAGAAAAATACATGACACTACTTTATAAGGACTGAATAGTAACATATTTCTGCCAAGCTTGATACAGCTTCAACTAGCACTTAAGTGTCAAGTGAGAGGTGTCAAAGCCCATTAGCCCAACAATGGCAGGAGAGTCGAATAGTCTACCCCAACCAAATGGAGAGGCCTTAGAAGCTGCCTCCCGCTGCTCAGAAGTAATTAAAATACAGTACCCTGTGCATGTAAAAAATGACAAGACAAGAAAAGATCACAAAATGAAGCTCCTTATGGAAAATCAAGAGACACTTTTTGCTGACTATTACAAAAATGGGAACATCAGCAACCTTATCTTCCACACAAACCATCCCCAGGCATGGCACAGTGCTATATTAGCACACTACCCCTCTGTTAAGAGAGGGGGGGTTAACGAGGGGTGGAAACTCAGGATTCTTGACAACGAGGACGAGGAGTCAGCTAATATAAACCTATATAAGTCTGGAACAGTATTGGTACAGGGCAACCACAAACAGTTTCAGCTGGACTTTCACCTAATCAAAGAATTAGCCCAGCAGGAGAAGCTCTCCCTTGATAAAGATACCCCCACCCCAAGTGGGTCAGACCAAACCTCTTCACCATATAACCCCACAGACGAGCAACCCTCAGCAGACAGTCAACCTCCCAGTACAGAGTACTTCTCCCTCATTGAAATGAAGGATAAATTCACCCAGCTGGAGGTAAGGCAGGTGGAGCTGGAACAGCAGGTGATCACACTCCAGTCAGCACAGACCCAGACAACAGTCCAGCACAACAACACCCCCTTAACCAGACCTGGAGAGCTGGAGGTGGAGAAAGACATATCTGCACTATGGACAGTGGTGAGACAACATCAACAGGAGAAAGAGCAGGAGCAGGAGAAGAACAGAGCACTAGAGGAGAGGATCAGACTGCTGGAGGAGAGGTTGAGGGGGATGGCATATGACAGAGAACAACCCACTAGGGAGGTGGCCATCCCCACAGAGACGCCAGCAGAACAGCCCACCTCAGCACCCGACAAAAGTCTCGACACCACAGCAGAACAGTCCACACCAGACCCTGACCATAGAAACGACATCACAACAGAACAGACAAAAGAAAAAACCCAAGCCCAGCAGCTCTCACCCCCCCTGAGCACCCCCCCTGTCAGCCACCCTGATAGCCCTCCTGACAACCCCCCCACACCCACTGAGGACAAACACAAGACACAGATTGTCCTTCTTATGGACTCAAATGGGAAATATAGAAGAAAAAAAACTTTTTCCCAAACACAGTGTGTCTAAACTCTGGTGTCCAAACACCCAGCGCGCCCTAGACCTTCTGTCTGAGGACAAACTAAGCTCACCTAGCCACATAATAATACACACAGGCACAAACGACCTGAGAGCACAGCAGGAAAGGGTGGCCACAGCACTGAAGGGAGTGATTGAAAAAGCTTCTTCTACTTTCCCCAACGCACAAGTGGTTATCTCCACCCTGCTACCACGAAAAGACTTCCACCCTGCTACAATACAGCGGGTAAACGCAAGCATTTCCCGTGACTGTGCCTCAAAACCAAATGTTTTTCTGGCCCACCACTCCACCCTGGACTTGAACAGCCTCTATGACCAGGTCCACCTCTACAAGGCAGCAGTGCCCACCTTTGCCCGGACTCTAAAGGACATCGCTCTCAAACGAAGCCCCAACACTTCACACAGGAGCAAGAGATCAATAGACACCCCACCCAGACCAGCGAGACACCCTCCAAGACCTCCAGGACCCCCCCCTGGACCTACACACCCCCCCCACATCAACCATGCCCACACCCAATTTAGGCCCCCTCAGATCAGACCCATGCCACTCCTGCCCACCCCATGCACCCCACCCCCGCAAAGAGGGCATCAACATGGAAGTCACACATACGCCCAGGTAGTGAGCGGGCAAACAGGCCCAACCCCCACTCTTACACTCGCCCAAGCCACCGGCATGTACCAGATGCTCAGCAGGCTCTGCTCACACTTACTGGCCTGAGGCCAAACCCCGACCAACAACATTGGACACTTTATGGAACAAAAAGCCTTCACTATATCATCCTGGAATATCCAAGGCCTGAGGTCATCTGCCTTTGGCCTAAAGAGCAGGAACCCGGACTTCACCAAAGAAATCGGTAATGCAGACATTGTCATCCTGCAAGAAACATGGTATAGAGGAGACGGACCCACTGGTTGCCCTCTAGGTTACAGAGAGCTGGTAGTCCCATCCACCAAACTACCAGGTGTGAAACAGGGAAGGGACTCAGGGGGAATGCTAATTTGGTATAGAGCAGACCTAACTCACTCCATTAAATTAATCAAAACAGGAACATTTTACATTTGGCTAGAAATTCAAAAGGAAATTATCTTAACAGAGAAAAATGTCCTCCTGTGTGCTACCTATATCCCCCCACTAGAATCCCCATACTTTAATGAAGACAGCTTCTCCATCCTGGAGGGGGAAATCAATCATTTCCAGGCCCAGGGACATGTATTAGTCTGTGGCGACCTAAATGCCAGAACTGGACAGGAACCTGACACCCTCAGCACACAGGGGGACAAACACCTACCTGGAGGTGACAGCATTCCCTCCCCCATATGCCCACCTAGGCACAACTATGACAACATAACCAACAAAAACGGGTCACAACTCCTGCAGCTCTGTCGCACGCTGGGTATGTACATAGTCAATGGTAGGCTTCGAGGGGACTCCTATGGTAGGTACACCTATAGCTCATCTCTTGGCAGTAGCACTGTAGACTACTTTATCACTGACCTCAACCCAGAGTCTCTCAGAGCGTTCACAGTCAGACCACTGACACCCCTATCAGACCACAGCAAAATCACAGTCTACTTGAACAGAGCAATACTCAATCATGAGGCATCAAAGCCAAAGGAACTGAGTAACATTAAGAAATGCTATAGATGGAAGGAATGCAGTTTGGAAACCTACCAAAAAACAATTAGGCAACAGCAAATTCAATCCCTTTTAGACAACTTCCTGGGTAAAACGTTCCACTGCAATAGTGAAGGTGTAAACTTGGCAGTAGAAAATCTTAACAGTATATTTGACCTCTCAGCTTCCCTATCAAATCTAAAAATCTCAAATAGAAAACCGAAGAAAATGAACAACAATGACAAATGGTTTGATAAAGAATGCAAAAATCTAAGAAATAAATTGAGAAACCTGTCCAACCAAAAACATAGAGACCCGGAAAACCTGAGTCTACGCCTTCACTATGGTGAATCACTAAAACAATACAGAAATACACTACGGAAAAAGAAGGAACAGCACGTCAGAAATTAGCTCAATGTAATTGAAGAATCCATAGACTCTAACCAATTCTGGGAAAATTGGAAAACACTAAACAAACAACAACACGAAGAATTATCTATCCAAAATGGAGATGTATGGGTAAACCACTTCTCCAATCTTTTTGGCTCTATAACAAAGAATAAAGAGCAAAAACATATACATGATCAAATACAAATCCTAGAATCAACTATTAAAGACTACCAGAACCCACTGGATTCTCCAATTACCTTGAATGAGTTACAGGACAAAATAAAAACCCTCCAACCCAAAAAGGCCTGTGGTGTTGATGGTATCCTTAATGAAATGATCAAATATACAGACAACAAATTCCAATTGGCTATATTAAAACTCTTTAACATCGTCCTTAGCTCTGGCATCTTCCCCAATATTTGGAACCAAGGACTGATCACCCCAATCCACAAAAGTGGAGACAAATTTGACCCCAATAACTACCGTGGAATATGCGTCAACAGTAACCTTGGGAAAATACTCTGCATTATCATTAACAGCAGACTCGTACATTTCCTCAATGAAAACAATGTACTGAGCAAATGTCAAATTGGCTTTTTACCAAATTACCGTACAACAGACCATGTATTCACCCTACACACCCTAATTGACAACCAAACAAACCAAAACAAAGGCAAAGTCTTCTCATGCTTTGTTGATTTCAAAAAAGCCTTCGACTCAATTTGGCATGAGGGTCTGCTATACAAATTGATGGAAAGTGGTGTTGGGGGTAAAACATACGACATCATAAAATCCATGTACACAAACAACAAGTGTGCGGTTAAAATTGGCAAAAAACACACACATTTCTTCACACAGGGTCGTGGGGTGAGACAGGGATGCAGCTTAAGCCCCACCCTCTTCAACATATATATCAACGAATTGGCGCGGGCACTAGAACAGTCTGCAGCACCCGGTCTCACCCTACTAGAATCCGAAGTCAAATGTCTACTGTTTGCTGATGATCTGGTGCTTCTGTCACCAACCAAGGAGGGCCTACAGCAGCACCTAGATCTTCTGCACAGATTCTGTCAGACCTGGGCCCTGACAGTAAATCTCAGTAAGACCAAAATAATGGTGTTCCAAAAAAGGTCCAGTCGCCAGGACCACAAATTCCATCTAGACACCGTTGCCCTAGAGCACACAAAAAACTATACATACCTCGGCCTAAACATCAGCACCACAGGTAGCTTCCACAGAGCTGTGAACGATCTGAGAGACAAGGCAAGAAGGGCATTCTATGCCATCAAAAGGAACATAAATTTCAACATACCAATTAGGATCTGTCTAAAAATACTTGAATCAGTCATAGAGCCCATTGCCCTTTATGGTTGTGAGGTCTGGGGTCCGCTCACCAACCAAGATTTCACAAAATGGGACAAACACCAAATTGAGACTCTGCATGCAGAATTCTGCAAAAATATCCTCCGTGTACAACGTAGAACACCAAATAATGCATGCAGAGCAGAATTAGGCCGATACCCACTAATTATCAAAATCCAGAAAAGAGCCGTTAAATTCTACAACCACCTAAAAGGAAGCGATTCCCAAACCTTCCATAACAAAGCCATCACCTACAGAGAGATGAACCTGGAGAAGAGTCCCCTAAGCAAGCTGGTCCTAGGGCTCTGTTCACAAACACAAACACACCCCACAGAGCCCCAGGACAACAGCACAATTAGACCCAACCAAATCATGAGAAAACAAAAAGATAATTACTTGACACATTGGAAAGAATTAACAAAAAAACAGAGCAAACTAGAATGCTATTTGGCCCTAAACAGAGAGTATACAGTGGCAGAATACCTAACCACTGTGACTGACCCAAACCTAAGGAAAGCTTTGACTATGTACAGACTCAGTGAGCATAGCCTTGCTATTGAGAAAGGCCGCCGTAGGCAGACATGGCTCTCAAGAGAAGACAGGCTATGTGCTCACTGCCCACAAAATGAGGTGGAAACTGAGCTGCACTTCCTAACCTCCTGCCCAATGTATGACCATATTAGAGAGACATATTTCCCTCAGATTACACAGATCCACAAAGAATTCGAAAACAAATCCAATTTTGATAAACTCCCATATCTACTGGGTGAAATTCCACAGTGTGCCATCACAGCAGCAAGATTTGTGACCTGTTGCCACAAGAAAAGGGCAACCAGTGAAGAACAAACACCATTGTAAATACAACCCATATTTATGTTTATTTGTTTTAACTTGTGTGCTTTAACCATTTGTACATTGTTACAACACTGCATATATATAATATGACATTTGTAATGTCTTTATTGTTTTGAAACTTCTGTATGTGTAATGTTTACTGTTCATTTTTATTGTTTATTTGACTTTTGTATATTATCTACCTCACTTGCTTTGGCAATGTTAACACATGTTTCCCATGCCAATAAAGCCCCTTGAATTGAATTGAATTGAGAGAGAGAGGGGGAAGGGAGGGGAGAGAGAGGGGGGGTTGGAGAGAGAGAGAAGGGGTTGGAGAGAGAGAGAGAGGGGGGGAAGAGAGGGGAGAGAGAGAGAGAGTTGGAGAGAGAGAGAGGGAGAGAGATAGAAGGGGAAGGGAGGGGGGAGAGAGAGGGGGTTGGAGAGAGAGAGAGGGGGGAGGGAGGGGAGAGAGAGGGGGTTTGGAGAGAGAGAGAGGGGGTTGGAGAGAGGGGGTTGGAGAGAGAGAGAGAGGTTTGTAGAGAGGCAGACAGAGAGAGAGAGAGAGAAGGAGAGAGAGAGGGGGTTGGAGAGAGAGAGAAGGGAAAGGGAGCGGGGAGAGAGAGTGGGTTGGAGAGAGAGAGAGGGGGTTGGAGAGAGAGAGGGGGTTGGAGAGAGAGAGAGGGAGAGAGATGGAGGGGAGAGAGAGGGGGTTGGAGAGAGAGGGGGGGGAAGGGAGGGGAGAGAGAGAGGGGGTTGGAGAAGGAGAGAGAGGGGGAAGGGAGGGGAGAGAGAGGGGGTTGGAGAGAGAGAGAGAGAGAGGGAGAGAGAGAGAGGGGGTTGGAGAGAGAGAGAGAGAGAGAGAGAGAGAGAGAGAGAGAGAGAGAGAGAGAGAGAGAGAGAGAGAGAGAGAGAGAGAGAGAGAGAGAGAGAGAGGGGGTTGGAGAGAGAGAGGGGGAAGGGAGGGGAGAGAGAGGGGGTTGGAGAGAGAGAGAGGGAGAGAGATAGAGGGGGAAGCGAGGGGAGAGAGATGGGGAAGGGAGGGGGAGAGAGAGGGGGTTGGAGAGAGAGAAAGGCCTCTGTATAAGACTCACTCGTTTCTATGTATATCAGCAGAAAACAGTAAATGTCACCAGCTCCTCCTGTTAATTACCAAAAACAATGTATTCTGAGCCAGAGCCTGTCAGATACATTTTGCTCTTTAGGGAAAAAATTTAAAACGTAATTTAGTTAAATTGATTATTTTATGTATTTTTGTAATTACAAAACCCTAATGGTTTTCTGTTTTTAATTCACTTTTGTTCCATTATGATGTTTTGATGTTTGGTTGCTGCAGGGCTGTAGAGAATACCTGTGTTTATTAAGGCTTTAATGGACATTGCTTCTGTTTTATCTCTCTGGCTCCGAGTTTACATTATCCTCCTCCTCATCCCTCCTCCCTTCCTCCTCCCTCCTCCCTTCCTCCTCCTCCTCCCTCCTCCTCCCTCCTCAACCTTAACCAGCCCCAGTCAAAAGAAGCTTTACTTAATTAAACCTTTATTTATCTACTTGATTGTGTGTGATTGCACGCAGGAACGCACACACTCACACACACACACACTCACACACACCCCATCATTCTCCGACAGTCTCGTGTTCAGTGTTGGGGAGTAGGGAACTACATGCTGTACAACTAGTCATTTCACTACATTTAGCAGTAGCTCGGTGGTAGTTGAACTCAATTCAAATCTTGGTAAAGTTTTCACTAGTTAATGACCTTTTTTACCACGTCGACGACTTCTGAAACTTTAAAGGAAGTAGACAAGAATTTCCTTCCTAATTCTGACCCCGGAAGGATACGTTCTTGCAATTTGTAGTCAATGACATTTCAAACGTAAATTAAATAATTGAAATAGTTTGGATGTAGTAAACTACTTTTTTTCAAAGTAACTTTATTTCGGTAAACTAGTAGCTAGTGTAACTTTAGTGTAGCTTAATTTCTTCCAGTGTGAAGTGATTGGTAGCTTGGTAAACTGAGTACCTTCCCCAACACTGCTGAGTGGTCCTATTTCACTCCCAAATGGCACATAGTGTGTACCCATGCTGTGTATGTGTGTGTGTGCTAGCCAGATCACTCAAGATTGACTTCGCAATTGGACATCTGTCCAAGTTCTGAGGACGTTGGAAAATGCTTTGCCAATTAAGTGTTGTCATTTTGAAAAACAAGCGTTTGTAATTCAAGATTAAATATGATAGTTTGCTTTTTCCAGTCAGTTTCCAATCTATAGAACACCTGTAAACAATAGTTTTGACTTTCCCATTATTATGTTTAGAGTGCATTTAAACATTAGAAGTGTACAGTGCATTTGGAAAAATATTCAGACCCCTTTTTTTATACGTTACAGCCTTATTCTAAAATATGTATATATTTTTTTAAGTCCTCGTCAATCTACTCACAATACCCCATAATGACAAAGCAAAAACAGGTTTTTAGAAATGTTAGCAAATTTGTTTAAAAAAAACAACAACAACAGAAATATAACATTTACGTAACTATTCAGACCCTTTACTAAGTACTTTGTTGAAGGACCTTTGGCAGTGATTACAGCCTTGAGTTTTCTTGGATATGATGCTACAAGCTTTGCACACCTGTATTTAGGGAGTTTCTCCCATTCTTCTCTGCAGATCCTCTCAAGCTCTGTCAGGTTGGATGGGGAGGCGTTGCTACGCAGCTCTTTTCAGGTGTCTCCAGAGATGTTCGATTGGGTTCAAGTCCGGGCTCTGGCTGGGCCACTCAAGGACATTCAGAGACTTGTCCCAAAGTCACTCCTGCGTTGTCTTGGCTGTGTGCTTAGGGTTATTGTCCTGTTGGAAGATAAACCTTCACCCCAGTCTGAGATCCTGAGCACTCTGGAGCAGATTTTCTTGACTTTTCTCCTTTCATCTTTGCCTCGATCCTGACTAGTCTCCCAGCTCATACAGCTGAAAAACATCCCCACAGCATGATGCTGCCACCACCATGCTTCACTGTAGGGATGGTGCCAGGTTTCCTCCAGATGTGACTCTTGGCATTCAGGCCAAAGAGTTAAATCTTGGTTTCATCAGACCAGAGAATCATGTTTCTAATGGTCTGAGTCTATAGGTGCCTTTTGGCAAACTCTAAGTGGGCCGTCATGTGCCTTTTACTGAGGAGTGGCTTCCATCTGGCCACGCTACCATAAAGGCCTGATTAGTGGTGTGCTGCACAGATGGTTGTCCTTCTGGAATGTTCTCCCATCTCCACAGAGGAACTCTAGAGCTCTGGCAGAGTGACTATCGGGTTATTGGTCACCTCTCTGACCATGGCCCTTCTCCTCTGATTGCTCAGTTTGGGGGGCGGACAGCTCTAGGAAGAGTCTTGGTGGTTTCAAAATTATTTCATTTAAAACTTCTTCAGGATTGGTGGGTCCCCTCCGTGATGGTTGAGCTAACATAGGCTAATGCGATTAGCATGAGGTTGTAAGAAACAAGAACATTTCCCAGGACATAGACATATCTGATATTGGCAGAAAGCTTAAATTATTGTTAATATAACTGCACTGTCCAGTTTACAGTAGCTATTACAGTGAAAGAATACCATGCTATTGTTTGAGGAGAGTGCACAGTTTTGAACATGAAAAGTTATTAATAAACAAATTAGACACATTTGGACAGTCTTGATACAACATTTTGAACAGAAATGCAATGGTTCATTGGATCAGGTAAAACTTTGCACAACCACTGCTGCCATCTGGTGGCCAATTTCAAAATTGCACCTGAGCTGGAATAATACATTATGGCCTTTCTCTTGCATTTCAAAGACGATGGTACCAAAAAATACAAGAAAACGGTTGGTTATTTCTTTGTATTATCTTTTACCAGATCCTACATTCCTTTGCCATGTCCACAAACCTCAAAGTGTTTCCTTTCAAATGGTACCAAGAAAATGCATATCCTTGCTTCATGGCCTGATCTACAGGCAGTTAGATTTGGGTATGTCATCTTAGGCAAAAATTGGGAAAAAAAGGGTCCGATCCTTATTAAGACTGATCAAGGCCACTGTGTTCTTGGAAACCTTCAATGCTGCAAACATTTTCTGGTACCTTTCCAGAGATCTCTACATCGATATAATCCTGTCTCGGAGCTCTACGGACAATTCCTTCGACCTCATAGGTTGGTTTTTGCTCTGTCAACTGTGGAACCTTATATAGACAGGTAAGTGCCTTTTCAAATCATGTCCAATCAACTGAATTTACCACAGGTGGACTCCAACCAAGTTTCACATACAGCTCAAGGATGCTCAATGGAAACAGGATGCACATGAGCTAATTTTCAAGTCTCATAGCAAACGGTCTGAGTACTTATGTAAATAAGGTATTTCTGTTTTTTTAATTCCAAAAGCCTGCTTTCGCTTTGTCACTATTGTGTGTAAATTGCTGAAGATTTTTTTTACTTCATGAATTTTAGAATAAGGCTGTAACGTAATGTGGAAAAAGTCAAGGGGTCAGTATACTTTTTGAAGGCACTGTATTTGGGGCGGCAGGTAGCCTAGTGGTTAGAGTGTTGGGCTAGTTAGCTAAACGTTTCTGAATCAAATCCCTAAACTGAAAAGGTAAAAAAATCTGTTGTTCTGCCCCTGAACAAGGCAGTTAACCCACTGTTCTGTTGTAGGAGGTCGTAAATAATAATTTATTCTTCACTGACTTGCCTAGTTAAATAAAACATTTGACTTCCCATGCCTTTTATACAGATCAGAGGAATTTCTGTCACCTTCCCTACATTTCAGCACAACTGAGCAGGACATTTGATTTAAGAAATTGTGTCAATCGTTTGGGGTTGTTGTTACTCGACTGATTTAATTTGATTTCCCTTAACTCTGAGTGAAAAACACATGGGCGGGGCCTTATTATCATATTTCCCACAATGCTTTTTACAGGTAGATTTTTTATATAGTTTGTTTTAATATCTATGTTTCCTCATGCACTATTAAATGATTAATTGATATTATACTATACAAAGATAATTAACTGACATTTTTCTAAAATAATCCAATCTGTAAGGGGTTGTTCCAGTTTAGATGGTTTAGTTAGTCTTGTTTTTAAAACCAGTACGTCAATCTACAGTACGTTACACAACAACAACAAAAATCCCCATCGAAATCCATTAGTTTAAACTAGAGATTGTTTAAGTTGTTAGAGATGATCAACCCCCATCGAAATCCATTAGTTTAAACTAGAGATAGTTTAAGTTGTTAGAGATGATCAACCCCCATCGAAATCCATTAGTTTAAACTAGAGATAGTTTAAGTTGTTAGAGATGATCAATCCAAAGCACCCGCCAGTGTCGCACTTCCGCATCTATGGTGAAAGGTGGCAGAGCTAGATTGCTGTTTGTCAGACCATGAGACATACAGAAAAAATGTGTCTTCTCAAGAAACGCCTGGAGCGTCCGAACAGTTTGACGTAGAACTATTATGACACCTTTATGGAAAGGGGAGACGCTCACAAACTTGATGGTGTTCTCCGTTTTAGTTCACGACCCATCTGAAGGTAACTGGTACCGGTTCAGAAAAACAAATGGAGGTTTGAAGGTAGTTTTGCGCCTACTCAAAAATAGCGGTTAAGTATATGTAAAAAATATATGTAATTATTTCCTGAGTTTTTTTTTTATATTTCCGAGATTTAGGACAGACACTTATCATGAATTTTTTGACTGTCCTATTTGCCATTTATGAATGTGTTATTCAATGCGTTCTATGGGCTTTAGTGTTAACAGCCAAAATCTATATTTGATCAAATATTTTTTATATATACACTGCTCAAAAAAATAAAGGGAACACTTAAACAACACAATGTAACTCCAAGTCAATCACACTCCTGTGAAATTAAATTGTCCACTTAGGAAGCAACTCTGATTGACAATAAATTTCACATGCTGTTGTGCAAATGGAATAGACAAAAGGTGGAAATTATAGGCAAATAGCAAGACACCCCCAATAAAGGAGTGATTCTGCAGGTGGTGACCACAGACCACTTCTCAGTTCCTATGCTTCCTGGCTGATGTTTTGGTCACTTTTGAATGCTGGCGGTGCTCTCACTCTAGTGGTAGCATGAGACGGAGTCTACAACCCACACAAGTGGCTCAGGTAGTGCAGCTCATCCAGGATGGCACATCAATGCGAACTGTGGCAAGAAGGTTTGCTGTGTCTGTCAGCGTAGTGTCCAGAGCATGGAGGCGCTACCAGGAGACAGGCCAGTACATCAGGAGACGTGGAGGAGGCCGTAGGAGGGCAACAACCCAGCAGCAGGACCGCTACCTCCGCCTTTGAGCAGGAGGAGCACTGCCAGAGCCCTGCAAAATGACCTCCAGCAGGCCACAAATGTGCATGTGTCAGCATATGGTCTCACAAGGGCTCTGAGGATCTCATCTCGGTACCTAATGGCAGTCAGGCTACCTCTGGCGAGCACATGGAGGGCTGTGCGGCCCCACAAAGAAATGCCACCCCACACCATGACTGACCCACCGCCAAACCGGTCATGCTGGAGGATGTTGCAGGCAGCAGAACGTTCTCCACGGCGTCTCCAGACTCTGTCACGTCTGTCACATGTGCTCATGTGCTCAGTGTGAACCTGCTTTCATCTGTGAAGAGCACAGGGCGCCAGTGGCGAATTTGCCAATCTTGGTGTTCTCTGGCAAATGCCAAACGTCCTGCACGGTGTTGGGCTGTAAGCACAACCCCGACCTGTGGACGTCGGGCCCTTATACCACCCTCATGGAGTCTGTTTCTGACCGTTTGAGCAGACACATGCACATTTGTGGCCTGCTGGAGGTCATTTTGCAGGGCTCTGGCAGTGCTCCTCCTGCTCAAAGGCGGAGGTAGCGGTCCTGCTTCTGGGATGTTGCCCTCCTACGGCCTCCTCCACGTCTCCTGATGTACTGGCCTGTGTCCTGGTAGCGCCTCCATGCTCTGGACACTACGCTGACAGACACAGCAAACCTTCTTGCCACAGTTCGCATTGATGTGCCATCCTGGATGAGCTGCACTACCTGAGCCACTTGTGTGGGTTGTAGACTCCGTCTCATGCTACCACTAGAGTGAGAGCACCGCCAGCATTCAAAAGTGACCAAAACATCAGCCAGGAAGCATAGGAACTGAGAAGTGGTCTGTGGTCACCACCTGCAGAATCACTCCTTTATTGGGGGTGTCTTGCTAATTGCCTATAATTTCCACCTTTTGTCTATTCCATTTGCACAACAGCATGTGACATTTATTGTCAATCAGTGTTGCTTCCTAAGTGGACAATTTGATTTCACAGAAGTGTGATTGACTTGGAGTTACATTGTGTTGTTTAAGTGTTCCCTTTATTTTTTTGAGCAGTGTATTTTATTAATTTATATATAAATTACTAATCACTTCACGAACCAGCGTATTGTGACTTGCAGGTCTGATGTGGCCCATGAGCCAGGGTTTTTAGACTCTAAGGTTCAGGATAACTAGGTCATGAATAATGGCCTTTATGAAATGTACAGTATATGATGTGGTCATAAAAGGGTTTCTTTTAAACACATTCACTTAGGCCAGGGTCTCCTAAACTTGTCCTGGGACCTACATGAGGGAACATTTTGGTTTTTGCCCTAGCACAACACAGCTGATTCAAATAACCAACTCATCATCAAGCTTTGATTATTTGAATCCACTGTACAATGCTCAGCTAAAAACCAAAACATGCACCAATGTGGGGCCCCTGCACCAAATTTATGAAACTATGACTTAATCAGTGACTTGCTGAAGGATCTAAATTTAGATGGTTTTGAATGGAACAACCATCTCTATGTCACTAACAAACAGAGTCATGGGTGGGTATTGCTCACATTCAGTCGAAAGGCATGCTGGGAAATATGAAAATACGGCTTTGCACCCTAAAGTGTTAAAACCTAAACACCCTGTGCTGAATAAATGTGTTTGCGTGTTTAAAAAGTGTTACATCATATAATCATGTTCTGGTATTTACAATCTAAACACAGTAATGCGTTTTCTTTGAAATGTTAAATGTCTTGATGTGTTTATAAAGTGTTCCAGAAAATAGGTTAGATATGTATGTGGATCCTAAAAACTTGGTTTAACAGTGTGGGAGTAGGTCTTTATTACTGATTAACGGTTCTTACACACTCCATAGACACTCTTATTGACAAGATGGGTTCAGCAATGAGTACAGTGAGAGTGGGATCTGTCCTTACATACATAATTGTGATGATGATGAAGATGATGATGATGATCCAACTCCCACCACCACACTATTCATCCACACTACCACTCCTTAGCGTCCCCTCCACCTCCACCTCTCTTTATCTGCACACTCTGAAGCCCCGTTTCCACTGGGACTTAAAATTAGCGCAAAAATTTGAGCTGGCTCGAATGGAATTCTCAAATCGAGGGAAACCCGGGACAGCATAGCCCAGTTTCACAACTGGTGCCAGCTCGATTAAAATGCGGGCTAATGACGTCATTACTCTGTAAACAATGAGCTGATCACTAATGGATGTTTAGCTACCGCACAAGTACCTCGTCTGGGCGTGTTGCTGCTACCAGCACAAGTACCTCGTCTGGGCGTGTTGCTGTTACAAGCACAAGTACCTCGTCTGGGCGTGTTGCTGCTACAAGCACAAGTACCTCGTCTGGGCGTGTTGCTGTTACAAGCACAAGTACCTCATCTTGGCAGTGTTGCTGTTACAAGCACAAGTACCTCATCTGGGCGTGTTGCTGTTACAAGCACAAGTACCTCGTCTGGGCGTGTTGCTGTTACAAGCACAAGTACCTCGTCTGGGCAGTGTTGCTGCTACAAGCACAAGTACCTCGTCTGGGCGTGTTGCTGTTACAAGCACAAGTACCTCATCTGGGCAGTGTTGCTGTTACAAGCACAAGTACCTCATCTGGGCGTGTTGCTGTTACAAGCACAAGTACCTCGTCTGGGCAGTGTTGCTGTTACAAGCACAAGTACCTCATCTGGACAGTGTTGCAGTAGTCAGACATGACACCAATTATCACCATAGCTGGATCCTTCGTTCATTTTTGCACTACCCAATAAACATTTATGAGAACAGTCAGCCCTTGAATGCTAGAGACCTAACGTTACCTAGCAACATCAGAGTAAAAACAAACTATCTAGCTCGTTAAAGTGAGCTAGCAGGAATTTTAGCTTTGTCAGGATGTATTGAAAGCTCACTAGCTAGCTAGCTACATCATATCATACCTGTCATCTGGTTGGCTTGGTTAGCTAGCTAGCTACATCATATCATACCTGTCATCTGGTTGACTTGGTTAGCTAGCTAGCTAGCTAATAGGCAATGTGATGGCAAGCAAGGTAGGAACTAAGCTGGCTATCTACCATGATATGCTAGTGACGATGCTAACAGTTTAGCTAACTAGCTAACGTCAGCAAGCTAAAATCATGGCTCTGAGTCTGGCTGGCACTGGCAGGATTATGGGGTAACAGTAGTTACAGCATGGTTAGGGTGAATACAATTCTTCAACATTTTGCTAGCTAGCAAGCTAGCAAGATTAGAGAAGCCAAATGCAGTCACATATTGGCTACCTAGCAACATAATTTCTAAGTTCTGGAGGCTGTGGAAACACAATTTGAGCTAGCCCACCAAGGCCAGCCCAACCTGGATTGACTTCAAAGTGCCAATGGAAATGGGGCTTGAGTGCTCTGGGGAGCGGGGAACAGGGCTGGCTAACTCACCCACCCAGGCAGAGCCAGAGATGGCCGTGTGATGGAGAGAGGGTCAGAGAAGAAGAGATGCAGGCAGAGAGGCAGGCAGAGAGTCAGTCAGAGAGCGTTGCCTGTGGTCTGTGGACCCCAGAGGCCGTTAAAACACAATCATTTCACATCAAAGCAATCAGCAACCAGCCTAGCCAGCCCTAGGCACAATTCTCACCCGCTGAGCCGCGAGACGCAGGCCACCATCAGCGGGCGATCTCTTCCCTTGCCTCCAACAGGCTCCCTCCTACCACCTAACAACTAACACCTAACACCTAACACCTCACTCCTCGCTCCCTCTAGCTTGGCCCTGGCTGCTGCTACCCACTGTCACACACACACACACACACACACACACACACACACACACACACACACACACACACACACACACACACACACACACACACACACACACACACACACACACACACACACACACACACACACACACACACACACACACACACACACACACACACACACACACACACACACACACACACACAGAGCGAGAGAGAGAGGAGAGGATGGGGCTGGAGGGATCCTGTCAGCCCAGAGCCCCATACTGACGTGACGGGTGCAAATGAGGTAAAGCCCTGGGTGTCTCCTGGGGAGCTCGGAGGGGTGGATACACACAGCAACACTGACAGCTCTGATTGCTGAGCTGAGAGGGAAATATGTGACAAACAACAGGGACTTTAAAGATCCCCCTGGCCAGACAGCAGGATGTTACGGGCAGACGGGACAGACAGGTGAACAGGTGACAAACCGAGGCGTCCACAGACATAGAGACAGACAAACACAGACACAGACATACACAGAGACAGACAGACACAGAGACAGACACAGAGACAGACACAGAGACACAGACAGAGACACAGACAGAGACACAGACAGAGACAGACAAAGAGACACAGCCAGAGAAACAGAGACAGACAGACAGAGACTGACAAAGAGACAGACACAGACAGACACAGAGACAGTCATTAACTAGCAGACATCAGTGTCTGAGTCATTAACTAGCTAACACCAGTGTCTGACTCATTAACTAGCTAAGCTAACATCAGTGTCTGAGTCATTAACTAGCTAACATCAGTGTCTGAGTCATTAACTAGCTAAGCTAACATCAGTGTCTGAGTCATTAACTAGCTAACATCAATGTCTGAGTCATTAACTAGCTAAGCTAACATCCGTGTCTGAGTCATTAACTAGTTAACATCCGTATCTGAGTCATTAACTAGCTAAGCTAACATCAGTGTCTGAGTCATTAACTAGCTAAGCTAACATCAGTGTCTGAGTCATTAAAACTTCTTGAGAATACAGGGGGTGCTATTTCCCCATTAGCATAATTTGCTCTACAGATTAAACTGCCTCTTATTCAATTATTGCTCTTACTATATGCATATAAATAATACCATTGGAAAGAAAACAATCTCTAGTTTCTAAAACCGTTTCAATTTTGTCTCTGAGTGATACAGAAGTCATTTGACAGCACTTTCCATGACCAAGAAGAAAAAAGCAAGATGTGTATGCCAGCTTCAACTCTCTGCCTATATATGGTCGTGCCCCCTATGACCCGAAACACACCTCATTGGCCTTCCTCTGGGTGTCAAGAGGACGTCAGAGGAAAAATATCTTGTTTATCTGGGACTGACGTGAAATGAGAGCTAATTCTTTGGCGTGACCGACAACTTCCGGTTCTGTAAATCGTGCGACTTGTAGCTGCGATTGTCTTCTGTTGTGCGGCCATTATGGATGAAAACTATCTCCGTCTCGAAGTTTGTTTGATACATGTGACCAGATCATCGTAATGTATGTTTTTTCAATATAGTTTAATCAGATTATTTGAATTTTTTCGGGAGTTTTGTGGTGTTCCGTTGTCTGATTTTATTTACGTTTGAGAGATCCGTGCCACTCGACCAGTACCTGTGCTAAATGGAGTGGGAAAGGAACAATTCTGAACGGAACCAACGACTCATCTTGACAAAGGACACTTTGATCAACATTCTGATGAAAGATCAGCCATAGTAAGACCCAATTTACGATGTTATATCATATCTGTTGTGCATGTGAACTGGCCGTGGGCGCCTAGCCGAATCTGCCTGGTATAGCTATGCTAATTTAGCGCTACATTTTGTTTTCGTTATAAAACATTTAATACATCTGAAATATTGTTTGGATTCACCAGATGTTGGGCTTTCAATATCTGTACGCTGTGTATTTTTCTGAAATGTTTTAAGATGAGTAATTCGTTATATGACGTTGGTCTCTGTAATTGTTCTGGCTGGGTCAGCACTATTTCAGATTGCAGCTGCAATGTAGAACTGTGATTTATACCTGAAAAATGCAAATTTTTCCCACAAAAAACTATGCTATACCATAAATATGTTATCAGACTGTCATCTTATGAAGTTGTTTCTTGGTTAGTGGCTATATATATTTTTATTTAGTCGAATTAGTGATAGCTACTGACGCATGAAAAAACTTTTGGGAGTAAACAAATCGTGTCCTTTGCTAACGTGGTTAGCTAATAGATTTACATATTGTGTCTTCCCTGTAAAACATTTTAAAAATCTGAAATGGTGGCTTTATTCACAAGACCTGTATCTTTCATCTGGTGTCTTGGACTTGTGATTTAATGATATTTAGATGCTACAAGTTACTTGTGACGCTATGCTAGCTATGCTACTCAGTGGGGGGGGGGGGGGGGCTACCGGATCAGGGTTGGTGACTCGTGAGAAGTTAACTAGCTAACATCTGTGTCTGAGTCATTAACTAGCTAAGCTAACATCCGTGTCTGAGTCATTACTAGCTAACATCCGTGTCTGAGTCATTAACTAGCTAAGCTAACATCAGTGGCTGAGTCATTAACTAGCTAACATCCGTGTCTGAGTCATTAACTAGTGAACATCAGTGTCTGAGTCATTAACTATCTAACATCCGTGTCTGAGTCATTAACTAGCTAACATCGGTGTCTGAGTCATTAACTAGCTAAGCTAACATCAGTGTCTGAGTCATTAACTAGCTAACATCGGTGTCTGAGTCATTAACTATCTAACATCCGTGTCTGAGTCATTAACTAGCTAACATCCGTGTCTGAGTCATTAACTAGCTAACACCAGTATCTGAGTCATTAACTAGCTAACATCCGTGTCTGAGTCATTAACTAGTGAACATCCATGTCTGAGTCATTAACTAGCTAACATCCGTGTCTGAGTCATTAACTAGTGAACATCAGTGTCTGAGTCATTAACTATCTAAGATCCGTGTCTGAGTCATTAACTATCTAACATCCGTGTCTGAGTCATTAACTAGCTAACATCGGTGTCTGAGTCATTAACTATCTAACATCTGTGGCTGAGTCATTAACTAGCTAACATCCGTGTCTGAGTCATTAACTAGCTAACATCAGTGTCTGAGTCATTAACTAGCTAACATCAGTGTCTGACTCATTAACTAGCTAAGCTAACATCAGTGTCTGAGTCATTAACTAGCTAACATCAGTGTCTGAGTCATTAACTAGCTAAACTAACATCAGTGTCTGAGTCATTAACTACCTAACATCAATGTCTGAGTCATTAACTAGCTAAGCTAACATCCGTGTCTGAGTCATTAACTAGCTAACATCCGTGTCTGAGTCATTAACTAGTGAACATCAGTGTCTGAGTCATTAACTAGCTAAACTAACATCAGTGTCTGAGTCATTAATTAGCTAAGCTAACATCAGTGTCTGAGTCATTAACTAGCTAACATCAGTGTCTGAGTCATTAACTAGCTAAGCTAACATCCGTGTCTGAGTCATTAACTAGCTAACATCCGTGTCTGAGTCATTAACTAGCTAACATCAGTGTCTGAGTCATTAACTAGCTAAGCTAACATCCGTGTCTGAGTCATTACTACCGAACATCAATGTCTGAGTCATTAACTAGCTAAGTTAACATCCGTGTCTGAGTCATTAACTAGCTAACATCCGTGTCTGAGTCATTAACTAGCTAACATCAGTGTCTGAGTCATTAACTAGCTAAGCTAACATCAGTGTCTGAGTCATTAACTAGCTAACATCTGTGTCTGAGTCATTAACTAGCTAAGCTAACATCCGTGTCTGAGTCATTACTAGCTAACATCCGTGTCTGAGTCATTAACTAGCTAAGCTAACATCAGTGTCTGAGTCATTAACTAGCTAACATCGGTGTCTGAGTCATTAACTATCTAACATCCGTGTCTGAGTCATTAACTAGCTAACATCGGTGTCTGAGTCATTAACTAGCTAACATCCGTGTCTGAGTCATTAACTAGTGAACATCAGTGTCTGAGTCATTAACTATCTAACATCCGTGGCTGAGTCATTAACTAGCTAACATCGGTGTCTGAGTCATTAACTAGCTAACATCAGTGTCTGAGTCATTAACTAGCTAACATCAGTGTCTGACTCATTAACTAGCTAAGCTAACATCAGTGTCTGAGTCATTAACTAGCTAACATCAGTGTCTGAGTCATTAACTAGCTAAGCTAACATCAGTGTCTGAGTCATTAACTAGCTAACATCAATGTCTGAGTCATTAACTAGCTAAGGTAACATCCGTGTCTGAGTCATTAACTAGCTAACATCCGTGTCTGAGTCATTAACTAGCTAACATCAGTGTCTGAGTCATTAACTAGCTAAGCTAACATCCGTGTCTGAGTCATTAACTAGCTAACATCTGTGTCTGAGTCATTAACTAGCTAAGCTAACATCCGTGTCTGAGTCATTACTAGCTAACATCCGTGTCTGAGTCATTAACTATTTAACATCCATGTCTGAGTCATTAACTATCTAACATCCGTGTCTGAGTCATTAACTCTCTAACATCCGTGTCTGAGTCATTAACTAGCTAACATCAGTGTCTGAGTCATTAACTAGCTAAGCTAACATCAGTGTCTGAGTCATTAACTAGCTAACATCTGTGTCTGAGTCATTAACTAGCTAAGCTAACATCCGTGTCTGAGTCATTAACTAGTGAACATCCGTGTCTGAGTCATTAACTATCTAACATCCGTGTCTGAGTCATTAACTAGCTAACATCGGTGTCTGAGTCATTAACTATCTAACATCCGTGGCTGAGTCATTAACTAGCTAACATCCGTGTCTGAGTCATTAACTAGCTAACATCAGTGTCTGACTCATTAACTAGCTAACATCAGCGTCTGACTCATTAACTAGCTAACATCAGTGTCTGAGTCATTAACTAGCTAAGCTAACATCAGTGTCTGAGTCATTAACTAGCTAACATCAGTGTCTGAGTCATTAACTAGCTAAGCTAACATCAGTGTCTGAGTCATTAACTAGCTAACATCCGTGTCTGAGTCATTAACTAGCTAACATCAGTGTCTGAGTCATTAACTAGCTAAGCTAACATCAGTGTCTGAGTCATTAACTAGCTAACATCTGTGTCTGAGTCATTAACTAGCTAAGCTAACATCTGTGTCTGAGTCATTACTAGCTAACATCCGTGTCTGAGTCATTAACTAGCTAAGCTAACATCAGTGTCTGAGTCATTAACTAGCTAACATCCGTGTCTGAGTCATTAACTATCTAACATCCGTGTCTGAGTCATTAACTCTCTAACATCTGTGTCTGAGTCATTAACTAGCTAACATCAGTGTCTGAGTCATTAACTAGCTAACATCGGTGTCTGAGTCATTAACTAGCTAAGCTAACATCAGTGTCTGAGTCATTAACTAGCTAACATCGGTGTCTGAGTCATTAACTATCTAACATCCGTGTCTGAGTCATTAACTAGCTAACATCTGTGTCTGAGTCATTAACTAGCTAAGCTAACATCCGTGTCTGAGTCATTACTAGCTAACATCCGTGTCTGAGTCATTAACTATCTAACATCCGTGTCTGAGTCATTAACTAACTAACATCGGTGTCTGAGTCATTAACTATCTAACATCCGTGTCTGAGTCATTAACTCTCTAACATCGGTGTCTGAGTCATTAACTAGCTAACATCAGTGTCTGAGTCATTAACTAGCTAACATCGGTGTCTGAGCCATTACTAGCTAAGCTAACATCAGTGTCTGAGTCATTAACTAGCTAACATCCGTGTCTGAGTCATTAACTAGTGAACATCCGTGTCTGAGTCATTAACTATCTAACATCCGTGTCTGAGTCATTAACTAGCTAACATCGGTGTCTGAGTCATTAACTATCTTAACATCCGTGGCTGAGTCATTAACTAGCTAACATCCGTGTCTGAGTCATTAACTAGCTAACATCAGTGTCTGACTCATTAACTAGCTAACATCAGCGTCTGACTCATTAACTAGCTAGGCCTAGACATCAGTGTCTGAGTCATTAACTCAGCTCATCCTCAGTGTCTGAGTCAGTTGACTGGCTCAGCTTGGCTAGTCAGTGTCTGAGTCATTAACTAGCTAACATCCGTGTCTGAGTCACTAACCAGCTAACCTCGTAGATGTCTGAGTCATTAGACTAGCTAAGCTGACATCAGTGTCTCAGTCATTAACTAGCTAACATCTGTGTCTGAGTCTCATTAACTAGCTAAGCTAACATCTGTGTCTGAGTCATTACTAGCTAACATCCGTGTCTCAGTCTAATTTAACCAGCTAAGCTAACATCAGTGTCTGAGTCATTAACCAGCTAACATCCGTGTCTGAGTCATTAACTATCTAACATCCGTGTCTCCAGTCATTAACTCTCTAACATCCGTGTCTGAGTCATTAACTAGCTAACTATTCAGTGTCTGAGTCATTAACTAGCTAACATCGGTGTCTCAGTCATTGACTGGCTGAGCTAACAT
>NC_092088.1:7573853-7628853 GCF_045679555.1 Salvelinus alpinus
CCGTGTCTGAGTCATTACTAGCTAACATCCGTGTCTGAGTCATTAACTATTTAACATCCATGTCTGAGTCATTAACTATCTAACATCCGTGTCTGAGTCATTAACTCTCTAACATCCGTGTCTGAGTCATTAACTAGCTAACATCAGTGTCTGAGTCATTAACTAGCTAAGCTAACATCAGTGTCTGAGTCATTAACTAGCTAACATCTGTGTCTGAGTCATTAACTAGCTAAGCTAACATCCGTGTCTGAGTCATTACTAGCTAACATCCGTGTCTGAGTCATTAACTATCTAACATCCGTGTCTGAGTCATTAACTAACTAACATCGGTGTCTGAGTCATTAACTATCTAACATCCGTGTCTGAGTCATTAACTCTCTAACATCAGTGTCTGAGTCATTAACTAGCTAAGCTAACATCAGTGTCTGAGTCATTAACTAGCTAACATCAATGTCTGAGTCATTAACTAGCTAAGCTAACATCCGTGTCTGAGTCATTAACTAGCTAACATCCGTGTCTGAGTCATTAACTAGCTAACATCAGTGTCTGAGTCATTAACTAGCTAAGCTAACATCCGTGTCTGAGTCATTAACTAGCTAACATCTGTGTCTGAGTCATTAACTAGCTAAGCTAACATCCGTGTCTGAGTCATTACTAGCTAACATCCGTGTCTGAGTCATTAACTATTTAACATCCATGTCTGAGTCATTAACTATCTAACATCCGTGTCTGAGTCATTAACTCTCTAACATCCGTGTCTGAGTCATTAACTAGCTAACATCAGTGTCTGAGTCATTAACTAGCTAACATCAGTGTCTGAGTCATTAACTAGCTAACATCTGTGTCTGAGTCATTAACTAGCTAAGCTAACATCCGTGTCTGAGTCATTACTAGCTAACATCCGTGTCTGAGTCATTAACTATCTAACATCCGTGTCTGAGTCATTAACTAACTAACATCGGTGTCTGAGTCATTAACTATCTAACATCCGTGTGTGAGTCATTAACTCTCTAACATCGGTGTCTGAGTCATTAACTAGCTAACATCAGTGTCTGAGTCATTAACTAGCTAACATCGGTGTCTGAGCCATTACTAGCTAAGCTAACATCAGTGTCTGAGTCATTAACTAGCTAACATCCGTGTCTGAGTCATTAACTAGTGAACATCCGTGTCTGAGTCATTAACTATCTAACATCCGTGTCTGAGTCATTAACTAGCTAACATCGGTGTCTGAGTCATTAACTATCTAACATCCGTGGCTGAGTCATTAACTAGCTAACATCCGTGTCTGAGTCATTAACTAGCTAACATCAGTGTCTGACTCATTAACTAGCTAACATCAGCGTCTGACTCATTAACTAGCTAAGCTAACATCAGTGTCTGAGTCATTAACTAGCTAACATCAGTGTCTGAGTCATTAACTAGCTAAGCTAACATCAGTGTCTGAGTCATTAACTAGCTAACATCCGTGTCTGAGTCATTAACCAGCTAACATCAGTGTCTGAGTCATTAACTAGCTAAGCTAACATCAGTGTCTGAGTCATTAACTAGCTAACATCTGTGTCTGAGTCATTAACTAGCTAAGCTAACATCTGTGTCTGAGTCATTACTAGCTAACATCCGTGTCTGAGTCATTAACTAGCTAAGCTAACATCAGTGTCTGAGTCATTAACTAGCTAACATCCGTGTCTGAGTCATTAACTATCTAACATCCGTGTCTGAGTCATTAACTCTCTAACATCCGTGGCTGAGTCATTAACTAGCTAACATCAGTGTCTGAGTCATTAACTAGCTAACATCGGTGTCTGAGTCATTAACTAGCTAAGCTAACATCAGTGTCTGAGTCATTAACTAGCTAACATCGGTGTCTGAGTCATTAACTATCTAACATCCGTGTCTGAGTCATTAACTAGCTAACATCCGTGTCTGAGTCATTAACTAGCTAACACCAGTATCTGAGTCATTAACTAGCTAACATCCGTGTCTCTGCTCGCCCCATCCTTCTGAGTCCCGCTGAGCAGGACAACTGATCATGTCCTCACATGCACAGGGCCAGCTCTTCTCTGTGATTCCCCCTCCTCTTTCATTTCCTACTCTACTGTTTTAGTTCTTCTTTCTGTTCTTGTCTCCTTTGTACCTTTTATCACATGACCCCCATTTTCTTCTCTTCTCGTCTTTTACTTTGTACTTACCTTACCTCCCCTGCCCCCCTCCCTCCCCTCCCCTCTCTCTCAGGTGGAGCATCGTTAACCATGGTGAAATAACACACTTCATTTTGATGATTGACAGCCGGGATGAATGGTTCCAGTAGTTTTGCATATCCTGCCTATGTGTGTGTGTGTGTGTGTACATGTGCGTGCGTGTGCGCACGTGTGTGTGCGTTTTTCTCCTATAACAATAATGGAGTCCCTGTCTGCCTGTTCCTGAATTAGCATTTAACATACGACATCTGGGAGCTGAGTGATGCTAATCAGAGACTGGGGGTGGGGCGAGTGGGAGGAGGTGGGAAGGTGTGCGTTCATTGCAGCTAAATGTGGCATAACCAGTTATTGAGTGTAAGGCGGCAATTACTTTTTCACACAGGGGAATTGGGAAATACATAACTTTTTTTATTCAATAAATAAAATAAGTATACATTTTTTGGGGGGGGGTTATTTGTAAACTCAGGCAGGTTCCCTGCATCTAATATTAGGTTTTGGTTGAAAAACTGATAACATTCAGTATCAAAAATATACAAGAGTTGAGAAAATTAGAAAGAGAGGCAAATGCTTTTTCATGGCACTGTATGTTTCACTCAGCTACACTATATATACAAAAGTAAGTGGACACCCCTTCAAATGAATGGATTCGGGCTAATACTTTTTCACAGCGCTGTATATATACTGTACCAGTCAAAAGTTTGGACACACCTATTTATTCAAGGGTTTTTCTTTATTTTGTCTACATTGTAGAATAATAGTGAAGACGTCAAAACTCTGAAATAACACACATGGAACCATGTAGTAAACAACCTTTTTTTAAACAAATCAAAATATATTTTATATTTGAGATTCTTCAAATTAGGCATCCTTTGTCTTGATGACAGCTTTGCACACTCTTGGCATTCTCTCAACCAGCTTCATGAGGTAGTCACCTGGAATCCATTTCGATTAACAGGTGTGCCTTGTTAAAAGTTAATTTGTGGAATTTCTTTCCTTCTTAATGCTTTTGAGCCAAACAGTTGTTTTGTGACAAGGTAGGGGGGGGGGGGGTATACAGGATATAGACCTATTTGGTAAAAGACCAAGTCCATATTATGGCAAGAACAGCTCAAATAAGCAATGAGAAATGACAGTCCATCATTACTTTAAGACACGAGCGCAGTCGCAAAAAATCATCAAGCTCTATGATCCAATTTGTAAGTCGCTCTGGATAAGAGCGTCTGCTAAATGCTTACAGGAAAGGAAGACCCAGAGTTACCTCTGCTGCAGAGGATAAGTTCATTAGAGTTACCAGCCTCAGAAATTGCAGCCCAAATACATTTTCACGGAGTTCAAGTAACAGACACATCTCAAAATCAATTGTTCAGAGGAGACTGTGTGAATCAGGCCTTCATGGTCGAATTGCTGCAAATAAACCACTACTAAAGGATACCAATAAGAAGAAAACACTTGCTTGGGCCATGAAACATGAGCAATGGACATTAGACAGGTGGAAATCTATCCTTTGGTCTGAGGAGTCCAAATTTGAGATTTTTGGTTCCAACCCGCCGTGTCTTTGTGGGATGCAGAGTAGATGAACGGATGATCTCTGCATGTATAGTTCCCAACGTGAAGCATGGAGGAGGAGGTGAGATGGTGTGGGGGTGCTTCGCTGTTGACACTGTATATGATTTACTTACAATTCATGTCACACTTAACCAGCATGGCTACCACAGTTTAAGTTGTTAGAGATAATCAATCCCCATCGAAATCCATTAGTTTAATAAACTAGAGATAGTTTAAGTTGTTAGAGATAATCAATCCCCATCGAAATTCATTAGTTTAAACTAGAGATAGTTTAAGTTGTTAGAGATAATCAATCCCCATCGAAATCCATTAGTTTAAACTAGAGATAGTTTAAGTTGTTTGAGATATCAATCCCCATCGAAATCCATTAGTTTAAACTAGAGATAGTTTAAGTTGTTAGAGATAATCAATCCCCATCGAAATCCATTAGTTTAACCTAGAGATAGTTTAAATTGTTAGAGATATCAATCCCCTTCGAAATCCATTAGTTTAAACTAGAGATAGTTTAAGTTCTTAGAGATAATCAATCCCCATCGAAATCCATTAGTTTAAACTAGAGATAGTTTAAGTTGTTAGAGATAATCAATCCCCATCGAAATCCATTAGTTTAAACTAGAGATAGTTTAAGTTCTTAGAGATAATCAATCCCCATCGAAATCCATTAGTTTAAACTAGAGATAGTTTAAGTTGTTAGAGATAATCAATCCCCATCGAAATCCATTAGTTTAACTTCTTATGGCTGAAGGGGCAGTATTGAGTAGCTTGGATGAAAGGTGCCCATATCAAACGGCCTGCTCCTCAGTCATAGTTGCTAATATTTGCATATTATTATTAGTATTGGATAGAAAACACTCTTAAGTTTCTATAAGTCTAATAAAACGGATCCCACAATCTTTTTATCATCAATTTCTTTCATGCTTATTTTGAAGATGTGGCAAATAGGAGTGACAATATCATTCGCTATTATCCTCGGGAATTTTCCATCCAGGTTGTCTGACCCAGGTGGTTTGTCATTATTGATAATAATGATAATAAGACTTGTTTTAATAATACTTTTTTATCTTCCACACTCACTTTTAGGAATTCAAAATGGCCGTCTTTCATAACTTGGTCAGTTTTACATGGTCGACATTTGTTGCTGGCATGTCTTAATTTGCTAATCATTCCAATGGAAAAACTCAATAAAGTAGTGGGCAAAATCAGTGAGTTTGTGATGAATGAGCCGTCTGATTCAATTAATAATGGAGTTGAGTTTGACTTTTTTTGCCCAAGATTTCATTTAAGGAGCTCCAAAGCTTTTTACTCTCATTCTTTATGTCATTTGTCTTTGTTTCATAGTGTAGTTTCTTCTTCTTTTTATTCAGTTTAGTCACATGATTTATCAATTTGCAGTACTTTTGTAATCGGCAGTGCAACCAGTCTTATTTGCCATTCCTTTTGCCTCATCCTTGTCAACCATATCATTTTAAAATTCCTCATCAATCCATGGGGATTTCACAGTTTTTACAGTCATTTTTGTAATTTGTGAGTAACTGGAATCAGCAATTTCATAAATGTGTCAAGTGCAAAGTCTTTTGGCTCCTCATTACACACCACAGACCAGCAATTAGTATGTATTATCATCCACATAGGAATCACTACAAAACTATATTAGGCCCAGCCTTTGGAACTTTGGTTTTCCTGGATACGGCTAGTATATTGTGATCACTACATCCGATGAATTTGAATACTGCTTTAAAGCAGATTTCTGCAGCATTAGTAAAGATGTGATCAGTCCATGTGGATGATTTCATTCCTGTGCTGTTTATAACTACCCAGGTAGGTTGGCTGATAACCTCAACCAGGTTGCAGGTACTGGTTACAGTTTGAATCTTTCTCTTGAGTGGGCAGCTTGATGAAAGCCCGTCCATATGTAGGTTACCCAGAAAATACAGCTCTCTGTTGATATCACATACATTATCAAGCATTTCACACATATTATCCACATACTGACTGTTAGCACTTGGTGGTCTATAGCAGCTTCCCACCAGAATGGGCTTTAGGTGAGGCAGAGGAACCTGTAGGCGTATTACTTCAACAGTATTTAACATGAGATCCTCTCTAAGCTTTACAGGGATGTGGCTCTGAATATAGACCGCAACACCTCCCACATTGGCATTTCTGTCTTTTCTTCTTTTCTGTAGATGAACACCCCTTCAAATGAGTGGATTCGCCTATTTTAGCAACACACGTTGCTGCCAGGTGTATAAAATAGAGTACACAGCCATGTAATCTTCATAGACAAACATTGGCGGTAGAATGGTCTTACTAAAGAGCTCAGTTCCTTTCAACGTGCCACTGTCATAGGATTGCCACCTTTCCAACAAGTCAGTTCATAAAATGTATTCCCTACTAAAGCTGCCCTGGTCAACAATAAGTGCTGTTATTGTGAAGTGGAAATGTCTAGGAGCAAAAATGTCTCAGCCGCGAAGTGGTAGGCCACACAAGATCACAGAATAGGAACGCCGAGTGTTGAACAGCGTACGTCCTCGGTTACAACACTCACTACCGAGTTCCAAACCTGCCGCTTCACCATCTGACAGTCCGACGGACAAATCTGGGTTTGGCGGATGCCAGGAGAACGCTACCTGCCCGAATGCATAGTGTCAACTGTAAAGTTTGGTGGAGGAGGAAAATGGTCTGGGGCTGTTTTTCATGGTTCAGGCCCCTTAGTTCCAGTGAAGGGAAATCTAATCCGAAAATTCCAAAAACGATGTATAGAGGACCATTTCTTGCAAATGATCTCTCTCTCTCTCACTCTCTCAGCATGTGAGTGTTCATGTCCTGAAGCATCCATGTCTCTCTCAGCATGTAACTGTTATTATAAGTTTGTTTAGTTTCCTGCTCTGTGGTGACGGTTGCTTCATCTTCGAGGTTAAAAGTAATAACAACCTTCTGGAATCTGAAGAAGATCCTCTCTCCCTCTCCCTCCCTCCCTCCCTCCCTCCCTCCCTCCCTCCCTCCCTCCCTCTCTCTCTCTCTCTCTCTCTCTCTCTCTCTCTCTCTCTCTCTCTCTCTCTCTCTCTCTCTCTCTCTCTCTCTCTCTCTCTCTCTCTCTCTCTCTCTCTCTCTCTCTCTCTCTCTCTCTCTCTCTCTCTCTCTCTCTCTCTCTCTCTCTCTCTCTCTCTCTCTCTCTCTCTCCTTATCTGCAATGAAGAAAACAGATTGTGGATGTGGATGGGACCTGTCTCAATCCAAAACTTTCAACCACGGGGTACCTCAAAAGAAGAGTGCTAGGTCCACTTTTTTGTGTGTGCCAACAACAAACAAACAAACAGAAACTTCTCCCTCTGACATCATTGCATGTGTCATAGAACATTAGTACATGTGCTGCATTACTTTTTCATACCACACTGCTCAACTCAACTTAACTCCATTTGTCCACAAAAAAGCAAAACAATAAAAAAGGTGCTGGGGGTGGACAGTTGTGCCGTTTCCCCTCACGGGGATTCCTACTTCACGGTGGTAGTAGGTGGCACAGTAGTCACAGCAAAATACTCAGATAAATTATCTTGGATGTGTGCTAGATACTCATCTGACAGGGAAGAGAATTGGCTCAGAAGTGAACCATAAGAAAACGCACTATAAAATCAGGCTCCACATTTTCTGGATGGTGGCATTGGCAGGGGCATTTTGTTCACTTCCATTACGTGTGTACAATAGCGCCCCGTAAGATAATTAAAAAACAACTGCAGACATCTCAGAACAAATTAGTCAAGACTTCCAGCACTTGACCGTTCCCACTTTGAAAGCCTCAGATGTCTCAAAGTGGAGGAGAGAGTCTCTCTGATTAAATGGTGTCCTGTACACAAGCCTGTCCACAGCACGGTCCCCAAGTACCTAAAGTGCCTTCAGAAAGTATTCCTACCCTTTGAACTATTCCACATTACGTTGTGTTACAGCATTCATTCAAAATTGATTAAATAGATTTTTTTCACAAACGATACCCCATAATGACAAAGTGTGAACATGTTTTTAGAATTGTTTTGCTAATTCATAGAAAAATGAAATACATAAATATTTCAATCACATTAGTATTCACACCCCTGAGTCAATACTTTGTAGAAGCACCTTTGGCAGCGATTACAGCTGTGAGTCTGTCTGGGTAAGTCTCTAAGAGCTTTACACACCTGGATTGTGTATATATATCAGCCACCACCACACTTGAACATATGAAGAGTGGTACTCAGTGATGTGTTGTGTTTCTTTGACAGATGTTTTGCAGTATTACTCTAGTGCCTTGTTGTAAACAGGATGCATGTTTTGGAATATTTTTATTCTGTACAGACTTCCTTCTTTTCACTCTGTCAATTAGGTTAGTATTGTGGAGTAAGTACAATGTTGTTGATCCATCCTCAGTTTTCTCTTATTACAGCCATTAAACTCTGTAACTGTTTTAAAGTCACCATTAACCTCATGGTGAAAGCCCTGATCGGTTTCCTTCTTCTCCGGCAACTGAGTTAGGAAGGATGCCTGTATCTCTGTAGTGACTGGAATGTTGATACACCATCCAAAATGTAATTAATAACTTCACCATGCTCAAAGGGATATTCTGCTTTTTATTTTATTTCTACCCATCTACCAATGGGTGCCCTTCTTAGTGAGGCATTGGAAAACCTCCTTGGTTTTTGTGGTTGAGTCTGTGTTTGAAATGTCCTGCTCGACTGAGAGACCTTACAGATAATTGCATGCGTTGGGGTACAGAGATGAGGTAGTCTTTCATGTTTTTCATTCAAATCATGTTGAAACACTATTATTGCACACAGAGCGAGACAATGAAACGTATTACGTGACTTGTTAACACTAGTACCGCCATAAGCCAATGGCCTCTGGCGTTTGATTTTGTAAATAATAAAAATCTGCCCCACCCCCTATTGTGTAGAATATGGTTGTCATAGTTACTGGATTCTTGTACTGATGAGGAACAACTGTAGTCTCTTTAGGGTCCCTTTAACTGATACTGGTGTGGTCTTAACACTAGAACAGCCATAGGCCAGAGCCCACTGATGTTTGATTATGTAAATAAAAACATTTAAAATGTCCTGCTCCTTCCCTGGATTTTCCTAAATGTTTTGTATTTTACACTGCTCATTTGTCAGAATTTTGAAATCACAAACAGAAAAGTATTTAGAGTCTTTTTACCAGATTTTTTTCTCACTTTTCCCAACTTGACAATGTCCTGTAGGACGTTGGTACCCAGCCAGGCTCCAAGACAATGTCCTGTAGGACGTTGGTACCCAGCCAGGCTCCAAGACAATGTGCTGTAGGACATTGGTACCCAGCCAGGCTCCAATACAATGTGCTGTAGGACGTTTGGTACCCAGCCAGGCTCCAAGACAATGTGCTGTAGGACGTTGGTACCCAGCCAGGCTCCAAGACAATGTGCTGTAGGATGTTGGTACCCAGCCAGGCTCCATGACAATGTGCTGTAGGATGTTGGTACCCAGCCAGGCTCCAAGACAATGTGCTGTAGGACGTTGGTACCCAGCCAGGCTCCAATACAATGTGCTGTAGGACGTTGGTACCCAGCCAGGCTCCAAGACAATGTGCTGTAGGACGTTGGTACCCAGCCAGGCTCCAATACAATGTGCTGTAGGACGTTGGTACCCAGCCAGGTTCCATGACAATGTGCTGTAGGATGTTGGTACCCAGCCAGGCTCCAAGACAATGTGCTGTAGGACGTTGGTACCCAGCCAGGCTCCAATACAATGTGCTGTAGGACGTTGGTACCCAGCCAGGCTCCAAGACAATGTGCTGTAGGACGTTGGTACCCAGCCAGGCTCCAAGACAATGTGCTGTAGGATGTTGGTACCCAGCCAGGCTCCAAGACAATGTGCTGTAGGATGTTGGTACCCAGCCAGGCTCCATGACAATGTGCTGTAGGACGTTGGTACCCAGCCAGGCTCCAAGACAATGTGCTGTAGGATGTTGGTACCCAGCCAGGCTCCATGACAATGTGCTGTAGGACGTTGGTAGCCAGCCAGGCTCCATGACAATGTGCTGTAGGACGTTGGTACCCAGCCAGGCTCCATGACAATGTGCTGTAGGACGTTGGTACCCAGCCAGGCTCCATGACAATGTGCTGTAGGACGTTGGTACCCAGCCAGGCTCCAAGACAATGTGCTGTAGGATGTTGGTACCCAGCCAGGCTCCATGACAATGTGCTGTAGGACGTTGGTACTCAGCCAGGCTCCATGACAATGTGCTGTAGGACGTTGGTACCCAGCCAGGCTCCATGACAATGTGCTGTAAGACGTTGGTAGCCAGCCAGGTAGGACGATGAGTTGGTGCCACTTATCAGCAGCAAATCATTTGACCACCTTACGGGTTGATACAATTCTATTTTGACATTTTACTTTGTAAAAATAAGCTGTTATGGGACTGTTTAATTTACTGTAACTCCATCAGTAATCACATTTATTGTGAGGGAAACTAAACATATTAGGTGTTGCAGTTAAAAAAAAATTGAATAATGCAAAACATGTCCTAGACTTTATCCAAGTTGCTGAGCGGGAAACAAACGATGAGAGTCAGCTTGCACAGCCGGTCCATCGAAACTACACCTAAACTAAACCAAAATGAATTTCACACATGGTAAGAGTCAGCCTATAGACAATATTATATTGTCAAAAAAAAGTGACAATATTAGGCCTATCATTTGTCAAATTGTATATAAGGAGATGGGTGCATCTTGTAATTGACAGATCACTTTATCAAATCCTCCTTCAGAGTCACATGCAGGGTAAAACATTTTGATTTCTATATAGTATCAGAAAGTTCATAATCCGCAGTTTCTATGACACATAGAATAAAATAACTGTCAAAATTAAAGAAACGCAGCTCTATTTCCAAATGTCACTTTTTCCAAGAATATCCACACTGTCCCTGCAACACATGACCACTCCACTGTCTCTGCATTCAACACATGACCACTCCACTGTCCCTGCATTCAACACATGACCACTCCACTGTCCCTGCAACACATGACCACTCCACTGTCCCTGTATTCAACACATGACCACTCCACTGTCCCTACATTCAACACATGACCACTCCACTGTCTCTGCATTCAACACATGACCACTCCACTGTCCCTACATTCAACACATGACCACTCCACTGTCCCTGCATTCAACACATGACCACTCCACTGTCCCTGCATTCAACACATAACCACTCCACTGTCCCTGCATTCAACACATGACCACTCCACTGTCCCTACATTCAACACATGACCACTCCACTGTCCCTGCATTCAACACATGACCACTCCACTGTCCCTGCATTCAACACATGACCACTCCACTGTCCCTACATTCAACACATGACCACTCCACTGTCCCTGCATTCAACACATGACCACTCCACTGTCCCTGCATTCAACACATGACCACTCCACTGTCCCTACATTCAACACATGACCACTCCACTGTCCCTACAACACATGACCACTCCACTGTCCCTACATTCAACACATGACCACTCCACTGTCCCTACAACACATGACCACTCCACTGTCCCTACAACACATGACCACTCCACTGTCCCTACATTCAACACATGACCACTCCACTGTCCCTACATTCAACACATGACCACTCCACTGTCCCTACAACACATGACCACTCCACTGTCCCTACATTCAACACATGACCACTCCACTGTCCCTACAACACATGACCACTCCACTGTCCCTACAACACATGACCACTCCACTGTCCCTACATTCAACACATGACCACTCCACTGTCCCTACAATCAACACATGACCACTCCACTGTCTCTACAACACATGACCACTCCACTGTCCCTACATTCAACACATGACCACTCCACTGTCCCTGCATTCAACACATGACCACTCCACTGTCCCTACATTCAACACATGACCACTCCACTGTCCCTACAACACATGACCACTCCACTGTCCCTGCAACACATGACCACTCCACTGTCCCTACATTCAACACATGACCACTCCACTGTCCCTACAACACATGACCACTCCACTGTCCCTGCATTCAACACATAACCACTCCACTGTCCCTACATTCAACACATGACCACTCCACTGTCCCTACATTCAACACATGACCACTCCACTGTCCCTGCATTCAACACATAACCACTCCACTGTCCCTACATTCAACACATGACCACTCCACTGTCCCTACATTCAACACATGACCACTCCACTGTCCCTACATTCAACACATGACCACTCCACTGTCCCTACATTCAACACATGACCACTCCACTGTCCCTGCATTCAACACATGACCACTCCACTGTCCCTGCATTCAACACATGACCACTCCACTGTCCCTACATTCAACACATGACCACTCCACTGTCCCTACAACACATGACCACTCCACTGTCCCTACAACACATGACCACTCCACTGTCCCTACATTCAACACATGACCACCCCACTGTCCCTACAACACATGACCACTCCACTGTCTCTACAACACATAACCACTCCACTGTCCCTACATTCAACACATGACCACTCCACTGTCCCTACATTCAACACATGACCACTCCACTGTCCCTACATTCAACACATGACCACTCCACTGTCCCTGCATTCAACACATGACCACTCCACTGTCCCTACATTCAACACATAACCACTCCACTGTCCCTGCATTCAACACATGACCACTCCACTGTCCCTACATTCAACACATGACCACTCCACTGTCCCTACAACACATGACCACTCCACTGTCCCTACATTCAACACATGACCACTCCACTGTCCCTACATTCAACACATGACCACTCCACTGTCCCTACATTCAACACATGACCACTCCACTGTCCCTACATTCAACACATGACCACTCCACTGTCCCTACATTCAACACATGACCACTCCACTGTCCCTACATTCAACACATGACCACTCCACTGTCCCTACATTCAACACATGACCACTCCACTGTCCCTGCAACACATGACCACTCCACTGTCCCTGCATTCAACACATGACCACTCCACTGTCCCTACAACACATGACCACTCCACTGTCCCTACATTCAACACATGACCACTCCACTGTCCCTGCAACACATGACCACTCCACTGTCCCTGCATTCAACACATGACCACTCCACTGTCCCTACATTCAACACATGACCACTCCACTGTCCCTACATTCAACACATGACCACTCCACTGTCCCTACATTCAACACATGACCACTCCACTGTCCCTACATTCAACACATGACCACTCCACTGTCCCTACATTCAACACATGACCACTCCACTGTCCCTGCATTCAACACATGACCACTCCACTGTCCCTGCATTCAACACATGACCACTCCACTGTCCCTGCATTCAACACATGACCACTCCACTGTCCCTACAACACATGACCACTCCACTGTCCCTACATTCAACACATGACCACTCCACTGTCCCTGCATTCAACACATGACCACTCCACTGTCCCTACATTCAACACATGACCACTCCACTGTCCCTGCATTCAACACATGACCACTCCACTGTCCCTACAACACATGACCACTCCACTGTCCCTGCATTCAACACATGACCACTCCACTGTCCCTACAACACATGACCACTCCACTGTCCCTACATTCAACACATGACCACTCCACTGTCCCTGCATTCAACACATGACCACTCCACTGTCCCTACAACACATGACCACTCCACTGTCCCTACATTCAACACATGACCACTCCACTGTCCCTACATTCAACACATGACCACTCCACTGTCCCTACATTCAACACATGACCACTCCACTGTCCCTACAACACATGACCACTCCACTGTCCCTACATTCAACACATGACCACTCCACTGTCCCTACATTCAACACATGACCACTCCACTGTCCCTGCATTCAACACATGACCACTCCACTGTCCCTACAACACATGACCACTCCACTGTCCCTACATTCAACACATGACCACTCCACTGTCCCTACATTCAACACATGACCACTCCACTGTCCCTGCATTCAACACATGACCACTCCACTGTCCCTGCATTCAACACATGACCACTCCACTGTCCCTGCATTCAACACATGACCACTCCACTGTCCCTGCATTCAACACATGACCACTCCACTGTCCCTACAACACATGACCACTCCACTGTCCCTACATTCAACACATGACCACTCCACTGTCCCTACATTCAACACATGACCACTCCACTGTCCCTACATTCAACACATGACCACTCCACTGTCCCTGCATTCAACACATGACCACTCCACTGTCCCTGCATTCAACACATGACCACTCCACTGTCCCTACATTCAACACATGACCACTCCACTGTCCCTGCAACACATGACCACTCCACTGTCCCTGCATTCAACACATGACCACTCCACTGTCCCTACAACACATGACCACTCCACTGTCCCTACATTCAACACATGACCACTCCACTGTCCCTGCAACACATGACCACTCCACTGTCCCTACAACACATGACCACTCCACTGTCCCTACAACACATGACCACTCCACTGTCCCTGCAACACATGACCACTCCACTGTCCCTGCATTCAACACATGACCACTCCACTGTCCCTACAACACATGACCACTCCACTGTCCCTGCATTCAACACATGACCACTCCACTCTCCCTACAACACATGACGAGTCCACTGTCCCTACATTCAACACATGACCACTCCACTGTCCCTGTATTCAACACATGACCACTCCACTGTCCCTACAACACATGACCACTCCACTGTCCCTACATTCAACACATGACCACTCCACTGTCCCTGCATTCAACACATAACCACTCCACTGTCCCTGCATTCAACACATGACCACTCCACTGTCCCTACATTCAACACATGACCACTCCACTGTCCCTACATTCAACACATGACCACTCCACTGTCCCTGCAACACATGACCACTCCACTGTCCCTGCATTCAACACATGACCACTCCACTGTCCCTGCAACACATGACCACTCCACTGTCCCTGCATTCAACACATGACCACTCCACTGTCCCTGCAACACATGACCACTCCACTGTCCCTACATTCAACACATGACCACTCCACTGTCCCTGCAACACATGACCACTCCACTGTCCCTGCAACACATGACCACTCCACTGTCCCTACATTCAACACATGACCACTCCACTGTCCCTACATTCAACACATGACCACTCCACTGTCCCTACATTCAACACATGACCACTCCACTGTCCCTACATTCAACACATGACCACTCCACTGTCCCTACAACACATGACTACTCCACTGTCCCTGCATTCAACACATAACCACTCCACTGTCCCTACATTCAACACATGACCACTCCACTGTCCCTACATTCAACACATGACCACTCCACTGTCCCTACAACACATGACTACTCCACTGTCCCTGCATTCAACACATGACCACTCCACTGTCCCTGCATTCAACACATGACCACTCCACTGTCCCTACAACACATAACCACTCCACTGTCCCTGCATTCAACACATAACCACTCCACTGTCCCTACATTCAACACATAACCACTCCACTGTCCCTGCATTCAACACATGACCACTCCACTGTCCCTACATTTCAACACATGACCACTCCACTGTCCCTGCTACACATGACCACTCCACTGTCCCTGCATTCAACACATGACCACTCCACTGTCCCTACATTCAACACATAACCACTCCACTGTCCCTACAACACATGACCACTCCACTGTCCCTACATTCAACACATGACCACTCCACTGTCCCTACATTCAACACATGACCACTCCACTGTCCCTGCAACACATGACCACTCCACTGTCCCTACATTCAACACATGACCACTCCACTGTCCCTACATTCAACACATGACCACTCCACTGTCCCTACATTCAACACATGACCACTCCACTGTCCCTACAACACATGACTACTCCACTGTCCCTGCATTCAACACATAACCACTCCACTGTCCCTACATTCAACACATGACCACTCCACTGTCCCTACATTCAACACATGACCACTCCACTGTCCCTACAACACATGACTACTCCACTGTCCCTGCATTCAACACATGACCACTCCACTGTCCCTACAACACATGACTACTCCACTGTCCCTGCATTCAACACATAACCACTCCACTGTCCCTACATTCAACACATAACCACTCCACTGTCCCTGCATTCAACACATGACCACTCCACTGTCCCTACATTTCAACACATGACCACTCCACTGTCCCTGCAACACATGACCACTCCACTGTCCCTGCATTCAACACATGACCACTCCACTGTCCCTACATTCAACACATAACCACTCCACTGTCCCTACAACACATGACCACTCCACTGTCCCTACATTCAACACATGACCACTCCACTGTCCCTACATTCAACACATGACCACTCCACTGTCCCTGCAACACATGACCACTCCACTGTCCCTACATTCAACACATGACCACTCCACTGTCCCTGCAACACATGACCACTCCACTGTTCCTGCATTCAACACATGACCACTCCACTGTCCCTACAACACATGACCACTCCACTGTCCCTACATTCAACACATGACCACTCCACTGTCCCTACATTCAACACATGACCACTCCACTGTCCCTGCATTCAACACATGACCACTCCACTGTCCCTACATTCAACACATGACCACTCCACTGTCCCTGCAACACATGACCACTCCACTGTCCCTGCATTCAACACATGACCACTCCACTGTCCCTACAACACATGACCACTCCACTGTCCCTACATTCAACACATGACCACTCCACTGTCCCTGCAACACATGACCACTCCACTGTCCCTACAACACATGACCACTCCACTGTCCCTACAACACATGACCACTCCACTGTCCCTGCATTCAACACATGACCACTCCACGGTCCCTACAACACATGACGACTCCACTGTCCCTACATTCAACACATGACCACTCCACTGTCCCTGTATTCAACACATGACCACTCCACTGTCCCTACAACACATGACCACTCCACTGTCCCTGCATTCAACACATGACCACTCCACTGTCCCTACAACACATGACCACTCCACTGTCCCTACATTCAACACATGACCACTCCACTGTCCCTGCATTCAACACATAACCACTCCACTGTCCCTGCATTCAACACATGACCACTCCACTGTCCCTACATTCAACACATGACCACTCCACTGTCCCTACATTCAACACATGACCACTCCACTGTCCCTGCAACACATGACCACTCCACTGTCCCTGCATTCAACACATGACCACTCCACTGTCCCTGCAACACATGACCACTCCACTGTCCCTACATTCAACACATGACCACTCCACTGTCCCTGCAACACATGACCACTCCACTGTCCCTACAACACATGACCACTCCACTGTCCCTGCAACACATGACCACTCCACTGTCCCTACATTCAACACATGACCACTCCACTGTCCCTACATTCAACACATGACCACTCCACTGTCCCTACATTCAACACATGACCACTCCACTGTCCCTACATTCAACACATGACCACTCCACTGTCCCTACAACACATGACTACTCCACTGTCCCTGCATTCAACACATAACCACTCCACTGTCCCTACATTCAACACATGACCACTCCACTGTCCCTACATTCAACACATGACCACTCCACTGTCCCTACAACACATGACTACTCCACTGTCCCTGCATTCAACACATGACCACTCCACTGTCCCTACAACACATGACTACTCCACTGTCCCTGCATTCAACACATAACCACTCCACTGTCCCTACATTCAACACATAACCACTCCACTGTCCCTGCATTCAACACATGACCACTCCACTGTCCCTACATTCAACACATGACCACTCCACTGTCCCTGCAACACATGACCACTCCACTGTCCCTGCATTCAACACATGACCACTCCACTGTCCCTACATTCAAAACATAACCACTCCACTGTCCCTACAACACATGACCACTCCACTGTCCCTACATTCAACACATGACCACTCCACTGTCCCTACATTCAACACATGACCACTCCACTGTCCCTGCAACACATGACCACTCCACTGTCCCTACATTCAACACATGACCACTCCACTGTCCCTGCAACACATGACCACTCCACTGTTCCTGCATTCAACACATGACCACTCCACTGTCCCTACAACACATGACCACTCCACTGTCCCTACATTCAACACATGACCACTCCACTGTTCCTGCATTCAACACATGACCACTCCACTGTCCCTACAACACATGACCACTCCACTGTCCCTACATTCAACACATGACCACTCCACTGTCCCTACATTCAACACATGACCACTCCACTGTCCCTACATTCAACACATGACCACTCCACTGTCCCTACATTCAGCACATGACCACTCCACTGTCCCTACAACACATGACCACTCCACTGTCCCTGCATTCAACACATGACCACTCCACTGTCCCTACAACACATGACCACTCCACTGTCCCTACAACACATGACCACTCCACTGTCCCTACATTCAACACATGACCACTCCACTGTCCCTGCATTCAACACATGACCACTCCACTGTCCCTACATTCAACACATGACCACTCCACTGTCCCTACATTCAACACATAACCACTCCACTGTCCCTGCATTCAACACATGACCACTCCACTGTCCCTACATTCAACACATAACCACTCCACTGTCCCTACATTCAACACATAACCACTCCACTGTCCCTGCATTCAACACATGACCACTCCACTGTCCCTGCATTCAACACATGACCACTCCACTGTCCCTACATTCAACACATGACCACTCCACTGTCCCTACAACACATGACCACTCCACTGTCCCTGCATTCAACACATAACCACTCCACTGTCCCTGCATTCAACACATGACCACTCCACTGTCCCTACAACACATGACCACTCCACTGTCCCTGCATTCAACACATGACCACTCCACTGTCCCTACATTCAACACATGACCACTCCACTGTCCCTACAACACATGACCACTCCACTGTCCCTGCATTCAACACATAACCACTCCACTGTCCCTGCATTCAACACATGACCACTCCACTGTCCCTACAACACATGACCACTCCACTGTCCCTGCATTCAACACATAACCACTCCACTGTCCCTGCATTCAACACATGACCACTCCACTGTCCCTACAACACATGACCACTCCACTGTCCCTACATTCAACACATAACCACTCCACTGTCCCTACATTCAACACATAACCACTCCACTGTCCCTACATTCAACACATGACCACTCCACTGTCCCTACAACACATGACCACTCCACTGTCCCTACATTCAACACATAACCACTCCACTGTCCCTACAACACATGACCACTCCACTGTCCCTGCATTCAACACATGACCACTCCACTGTCCCTGCATTCAACACATGACCACTCCACTGTCCCTACATTCAACACATGACCACTCCACTGTCCCTACAACACATGACCACTCCACTGTCCCTGCATTCAACACATAACCACTCCACTGTCCCTGCATTCAACACATGACCACTCCACTGTCCCTACAACACATGACCACTCCACTGTCCCTGCATTCAACACATGACCACTCCACTGTCCCTACATTCAACACATGACCACTCCACTGTCCCTACATTCAACACATGACCACTCCACTGTCCCTACATTCAACACATAACCACTCCACTGTCCCTGCATTCAACACATGACCACTCCACTGTCCCTACAACACATGACCACTCCACTGTCCCTGCATTCAACACATAACCACTCCACTGTCCCTACAACACATGACCACTCCACTGTCCCTGCATTCAACACATAACCACTCCACTGTCCCTATATTCAACACATAACCACTCCACTGTCCCTACATTCAACACATAACCACTCCACTGTCCCTACATTCAACACATGACCACTCCACTGTCCCTACAACACATGACCACTCCACTGTCCCTGCATTCAACACATAACCACTCCACTGTCCCTACATTCAACACATGACCACTCCACTGTCCCTACATTCAACACATGACCACTCCACTGTCCCTACAACACATGACCACTCCACTGTCCCTGCATTCAACACATAACCACTCCACTGTCCCTACATTCAACACATGACCACTCCACTGTCCCTGCATTCAACACATAACCACTCCACTGTCCCTACATTCAACACATAACCACTCCACTGTCCCTGCATTCAACACATGACCACTCCACTGTCCCTACAACACATGACCACTCCACTGTCCCTGCATTCAACACATAACCACTCCACTGTCCCTGCATTCAACACATGACCACTCCACTGTCCCTACAACACATGACCACTCCACTGTCCCTACATTCAACACATGACCACTCCACTGTCCCTACAACACATGACCACTCCACTGTCCCTGCATTCAACACATAACCACTCCACTGTCCCTACATTCAACACATGACCACTCCACTGTCCCTGCATTCAACACATAACCACTCCACTGTCCCTACATTCAACACATAACCACTCCACTGTCCCTGCATTCAACACATGACCACTCCACTGTCCCTACAACACATGACCACTCCACTGTCCCTGCATTCAACACATAACCACTCCACTGTCCCTGCATTCAACACATGACCACTCCACTGTCCCTACAACACATGACCACTCCACTGTCCCTACATTCAACACATAACCACTCCACTGTCCCTACATTCAACACATAACCACTCCACTGTCCCTACATTCAACACATGACCACTCCACTGTCCCTACAACACATGACCACTCCACTGTCCCTGCATTCAACACATAACCACTCCACTGTCCCTACATTCAACACATGACCACTCCACTGTCCCTACATTCAACACATGACCACTCCACTGTCCCTACAACACATGACCACTCCACTGTCCCTGCATTCAACACATAACCAC
This sequence comes from Salvelinus alpinus, assembly GCF_045679555.1. NCBI lineage: Eukaryota > Metazoa > Chordata > Actinopteri > Salmoniformes > Salmonidae > Salvelinus > Salvelinus alpinus. The sequence continues at coordinate 7,594,677 of NC_092088.1, forward strand.
TCCACTGTCCCTACATTCAACACATGACCACTCCACTGTCCCTGCATTCAACACATAACCACTCCACTGTCCCTACATTCAACACATGACCACTCCACTGTCCCTACATTCAACACATGACCACTCCACTGTCCCTACAACACATGACCACTCCACTGTCCCTGCATTCAACACATAACCACTCCACTGTCCCTGCATTCAACACATGACCACTCCACTGTCCCTACATTCAACACATGACCACTCCACTGTCCCTACATTCAACACATGACCACTCCACTGTCCCTACATGCAACACATGACCACTCCACTGTCCCTACAACACATGACCACTCCACTGTCCCTACACTCAACACATGACCACTCCACTGTCCCTACAACACATAACCACTCCACTGTCCCTGCATTCAACACATGACCACTCCACTGTCCCTACATTCAACACATGACCACTCCACTGTCCCTACATGCAACACATGACCACTCCACTGTCCCTACAACACATAACCACTCCACTGTCCCTGCATTCAACACATGACCACTCCACTGTCCCTGCATTCAACACATAACCACTCCACTGTCCCTGCATTCAACACATGACCACTCCACTGTCCCTACATTCAACACATGACCACTCCACTGTCCCTACATTCAACACATGACCACTCCACTGTCCCTACATGCAACACATGACCACTCCACTGTCCCTACAACACATGACCACTCCACTGTCCCTACATTCAACACATGACCACTCCACTGTCCCTACAACACATAACCACTCCACTGTCCCTGCATTCAACACATGACCACTCCACTGTCCCTACATTCAACACATGACCACTCCACTGTCCCTACATGCAACACATGACCACTCCACTGTCCCTACAACACATAACCACTCCACTGTCCCTGCATTCAACACATGACCACTCCACTGTCCCTGCATTCAACACATGAAATTTAAATACGCAGTTATTTTGTCAATGGATGAACGGGCAATAGAAACTGATAACGGTGAATGTGACTTCAATGTACTGAAAGATGAGGGTGAATTTGATTGATCTGAACGATAAGGATACAAGGATGATTGAATTCTGAACAGTAGTGTAATGATGAAGAACGGTGGGCAATGTGGTCGGTTTAATAATTTTATTATGAAAGGCTGGAAATGGTATATAATTCCCCATCGGAGAGACAAATCAGAGATGGAGTACAACATACACTGTGTTGCAGCATTGCAAATGCTGCAGAATTTAGATGAGTTGGAGTCAGATGGAGGATTAGATATTGAGCTTGAAATCGACGTTGCTGATGAGGATTCTTCATCTGATTCTGATATTGACTTCAAGCCTCCGATGCCTGAGCCTCGCCGCAGAAAAACCAGAACAGAGCCAACTGCTACGGTGAGACAGGAGTCTGGGAGGGATGGCACGGTGAGACAGGAGTCTGGGAGGGATGGCACGGTGAGACAGGAGTCTGGGAGGGATGGCACGGTGAGACAGGAGTCTGGGAGGGATGGCACGGTGAGACAGGAGTCTGGGAGGGATGGCACGGTGAGACAGGAGTCTGGGAGGGATGGCACGGTGAGACAGGAGTCTGGGAGGGATGCCACGGTGAGACAGGAGTCTGGGAAGGATGGCACGGTGAGACAGGAGTCTGGGAGGGATGGCACGGTGAGACAGGAGTCTGGGAGGGATGGCACGGTGAGACAGGAGTCTGGGAGGGATGGCACGGTGAGACAGGAGTCTGGGAGGGATGGCACAGTGAGACAGGAGTCTGGGAAGGATGGCACGGTGAGACAGGAGTCTGGGAAGGATGGCACGGTGAGACAGGAGTCTGGGAAGGATGGCACGGTGAGACAGGAGTCTGGGAGGGATGGCACGGTGAAACAGGAGTCGGGAGGGATGCCACGGTGAGACAGGAGTCTGGGAGGGATGCCACGGTGAGACAGGAGTCTGGGAGGGATGGCACGGTGAGACAGGAGTCTGGGAGGGATGGCACGGTGAGACAGGAGTCTGGGAGGGATGGCACGGTGAGACAGGAGTCTGGGAAGGATGGCACGGTGAGACAGGAGTCTGGGAGGGATATCACGGTGAGACAGGAGTCTGGGAGGGATGGCACGGTGAGACAGGAGTCTGGAGGGATGGCACGGTGAGACAGGAGTCTGATAGGGATGGCACGGTGAGACAGGAGTCTGATAGGGATGGCACGGTGAGACAGGAGTCTGGGAGGGATGGCACGGTGAGACAGGAGTCTGGGAGGGATGGCACGGTGAGACAGGAGTCTGGGAGGGATGGCACGGTGAGACAGGAGTCTGGGAGGGATGGCACGGTGAGACAGGAGTCTGGGAGGGATGGCACGGTGAGACAGGAGTCTGGGAGGGATGGCACGGTGAGACAGGAGTCTTGGAGGGATGGCACGGTGAGACAGGAGTCTGGAGGGATGGCACGGTGAGACAGGAGTCTGGAGGGATGGCACGGTGAGACAGGAGTCTGGAGGGATGGCACGGTGAGACAGGAGTCTGGAGGGATGGCACGGTGAGACAGGAGTCTGGAGGGATGGCACGGTGAGACAGGAGTCTGATAGGGATGGCACGGTGAGACAGGAGTCTGGAGGGATGGCACGGTGAGACAGGAGTCTGGAGGGATGGCACGGTGAGACAGGAGTCTGGAGGGATGGCACGGTGAGACAGGAGTCTGGAGGGATGGCACGGTGAGACAGGAGTCTGGAGGGATGGCACGGTGAGACAGGAGTCTGATAGGGATGGCACGGTGAGACAGGTAGAAAATAGTGAAGCGCTTATGTGACATGTAGATGTTGAAGCACATCATACTTTATATTTTATGCACACAGAAAAAGAAACAGTGGAACATGCCTATGGATGCACTCAAAGTATTTATTTATATTATTATCTTGTATGCAATGTTCCCACTCATTTTCTTAGGCACCGAGCAGATTTCAGATCTGCTGAGCACAAACTTGAACATTGTGAAAAGTCTGTGCAACTTCCAGTGTGCGTTTACTGTGAACACTGAGGCTGTACCTGCTTTAAGTTACTGTTTTAACAGTTGCCAAGTAGGCTACTGTGGCTAGTTGATCATAATGTAGGTCTACCAGAGTGGCCTACTGTCAAAAACAATGGAGAAAATGCATCCCATAACATTTAACATGGGAATAGCTGTTCTATCATTTAGCCTACATTAGCAAGCAATGTGTGGTGTTCAATGTAGGTCTACATTCCATGAGACTATTGAAAAAAAAAAAAACATTCAGGGCTTGACATTAACCTGTTCATCAACTTAACCCGCAGACAAGGTGTGTGACTGAAGATGTTGTGTTGTTTGATGCATAAAACCACTTTTCAAAATAAAATGCATTATTATTTCCATACCATTTACAGAGAATCAGACACATTATTCTACGATCTGCTTATTGGCTACTTAACTTATTCATGTCTGTCTCAAAATACAACACTGCCCCTTTAAGAAAATAAAAAAAGCTCTTTACCTGACTTGCTTTTCAAAGATGTCTAGGAATGTGCACGTACTGTGCTCTTGTAGGAAGCAATCACTCCCCCATTGCTAACTAGAAATGACCTATAACTGTGCTCATAACTCACCATCTAGCAAAGGATATGAACAAAATGTATACACGTGGCAACATGCAGCTCTCACTTTGATCTCAAAACAAGCTCATCTACTCATGACCGCTCATGCTGTAAACACAGTCCAGTTCAAAGTGAATGACACAGATCCATATATGGCAACTGTCTATTTGCATATAGGCCTACTGCAGCTCTGATTGGTTATGCCACACCAATCTGTGTAGAGTACAGTGTTACGTACACCTCTTAGAGAGGGAACGCAACACCCTGCTACAACTCAACTCCATGTGGAGTAAAAGAGGTATGGGATTGTAGGTGCGAATAAGGATGACAAAAGGCAGATAATTTACCGTTTACTGGGAATTTATTCCTTCACGCGGTAAATTTGGGGAAAAGGGGCTGAACGGAACCAAAGCAAAGAAAGTAAATATCAAAGCCCCCTCTCCTACCTTAACTGCCTACCCACTACTTACCTAACTAGCACCACCTAGTGCCAAAATACAGGGGGGTCCGCCAAGGTCTTACCTAGTTTGCATAGACCGTAAATACTACGGGTATATGTATGCCCGCGGGCCTCTTGCCTAAGCACTCCCTAGGTGCCTTCCCCTTCCCCCTGGGAACAACTGAAACAGAATACCAATGCAAGTAAACAATTTCACTAATCAAAAACACTGCATCCTATTAGCAAACACATATCTCAGGAGCAGCAGCTACAAAATACTTAACAAAACCTGTCTCTCAGCAAAAACCAACACATACTAATCATCTCTCTCAGCAACAATCACAGAACATAACCATCAGCTCTATCTGAGAAACTACCAACACAGGATATCACCCTCATCTGTCTTCTGAGCAACAGACCACTGGCTTACATAGAAGGAGTCTGTAATGGGATACAGCTGTATCCTCTGACGAGAGGGCGGGGTCACCTCCAATTAGCAATGGGGCAGACCAATCAGCTGCTTCAGGGAATTTCAGGAATCCATCCTGAAACACACACCTACAAAACCACAACACAGGAACTGGGGAACGTAACATACGGGCTGAGTCATGCGTCAATGCAATAAAATCCAACTCCGATGCGTTCTGCCTACAACAAATATTGTTTTGCATACTAAGTCTTGGATAGTTCATTTTGTTTCGATATGTTGCATTGAAAGTGGCTAATATTGGGTTGATTCGACAGGGACAACTGTATAAAGTTGAGTGAAGTTTAATCTGGTGCTTCTCTCCATGGGCTGATAGTCCTTCTGTGTGGCAGTCCGGGGGTGCTGCTCCCCAGTCTCGGGCTACCGCGTGCCCGCTCGCAGCTTAGAGGGAACATTGCTTGTATGTCCGCGAGGCATATGGCGGAATGAGCATGGATGTGGAGTAATTTTGGTCTGATAGGTATGGGGTGGACTCTTTCAGAGAGACCATACCACTGAACCACTTCAGAGAGATCATGCCACGGAACCACTTCAGAGACCATGCCACGGAACCACTTCAGAGAGACCATGCCACGGAACCACTTCAGAGAGACCATGCCACGGAACCACTTCAGAGAGACCATGCCACGGAACCACTTCAGAGAGACCATGCCACGGAACCACTTCAGAGAGACCATGCCACGGAACCACTTCAGAGACCATGCCACGGAACCACTTCAGAGAGATCATGCCACGGAACCACTTCAGAGACCATGCCACGGAACCACTTCAGAGAGACCATGCCACGGAACCACTTCAGAGAGACCATGCCACGGAACCACTTCAGAGAGACCATGCCACGGAACCACTTCAGAGAGACCATGCCACGGAACCACTTCAGAGAGACCATGCCACGGAACCACTTCAGAGAGACCATACCACGGAACCTCTTCAGAGAGACCATGCCACGGAACCTCTTCAGAGAGACCATGCCACGGAACCTCTTCAGAGAGACCATACCACGGAACCACTTCAGAGAGACCATGCCACGGAACCGCTTCAGAGAGACCATGCCACGGAACCACTTCAGAGAGACCATGCCACGGAACCACTTCAGAGAGACCATACCACGGAACCTCTTCAGAGAGACCATGCCACGGAACCTCTTCAGAGAGACCATGCCACGGAACCACTTCAGAGAGACCATGCCACGGAACCTCTTCAGAGAGACCATACCACGGAACCACTTCAGAGAGACCATGTCGCGGAACCTCTTCAGAGAGATTATGCGAAATCTGCGGCAGGTGCACACAAAACAAGGCCCGTGAAAACTGTGTGTTTGTTGGGCTTGCTCACACAAAGGCCCGAAGCTGTGTAATGACGGTGGAACCGAAGCATAAAGAGAAGACTACATTGATTCATGCGTAAAGGCACAGATTTTAAGGGCACAATTCAGTGTCTGATACTATCAACTAATGACTGTTTGATATCTTGTCATTAATATATTTCCAACAATATTTCTTTATGCAATTCATCCTTTACAATTGTTCATGCACTGGTGCCTTTTTGGGGGGGGAAATATGGCAAATAATTTCACCTGTCACCTGGCTGATTATATTGTTATTATTTTCTACTTTGTCAACCTTAGCTGTAAATGGACATTAGTAAGTACTATAACTCCATTAGTAGTTGAATCTACAAATAAAGTTGATGAAATGGAGTGAAACACTGTAATTTTTTTCTTGTAATGGAACCTAAAATAGGCTTTAGGCCAACATTTAATTTAGGACTTGTGTAGAATTATTATGTCTAATAGCAGTATGTCTAATAGCAGTATGTCTAATAGCAGTATGTCCAATAGCAGAATGTCTAATAGCAGTATGTCTAATAGCAGTATGTCTAGTATGTCTAATAGCAGTATGTCTAGTATGTCTAATAGCAGTATGTCTAATAGCATTATGTCTAATAGCATTATGTCTAATAGCAGTATGTCTAATAGCATTATGTCTAATAGCAGTATGTCTAATAGCAGTATGTCTAATAGCAGTATGTCTAATAGCATTATGTCTAATAGCAGTATGTCTAATAGCAGTATGTCTAATAGCAGTATGTCTAATAGCATTATGTCTAATAGCAGTATGTCTAGTATGTCAAAGAGCATTATGTCTAATAGCAGTATGTCTAATAGCAGTATGTCTAGTATGTCTAATAGCAGTATGTCTAATAGCATTATGTCTAATAGCATTATGTCTAATAGCAGTATGTCTAATAGCATTATGTCTAATAGCAGTATGTCTAATAGCAGTATGTCTAATAGCAGTATGTCTAATAGCAGTATGTCTAATAGCAGTATGTCTAGTATGTCTAATAGCATTATGTCTAATAGCAGTATGTCTAATAGCAGTATGTCTAGTATGTCTAATAGCATTATGTCTAATAGCATTATGTCTAATAGCAGTATGTCTAGTATGTCTAATAGCAGTATGTCTAATAGCAGTATGTCTAATAGCAGTATGTCTAATAGCAGTATGTCTAGTATGTCTAATAGCATTATGTCTAATAGCATTATGTCTAATAGCAGTATGTCTAGTATGTCTAATAGCAGTATGTCTAGTATGTCTAATAGCAGTATGTCTAATAGCAGTATGTCTAATAGCAGTATGTCTAGTATGTCTAATAGCAGTATGTCTAATAGCAGTATGTCTAATAGCAGTATGTCTAGTATGTCTAATAGCAGTATGTCTAGTATGTCTAATAGCAGTACGTCTAATAGCAGTATGTCTAGTATGTCTAATAGCAGTATGTCTAGTATGTCTAATAGCAGTATGTCTAATAGCAGTATGTCTAGTATGTCTAATAGCAGTATGTCTAATAGCAGTATGTCTAATAGCAGTATGTCTAATAGCAGTATGTCTAATAGCAGTATGTCTAATAGCAGTATGTCTAGTATGTCTAATAGCAGTATGTCTAATAGCATTATGTCTAATAGCAGTATGTCTAATAGCAGTATGTCTAATAGCAGTATGTCTAGTATGTCTAATAGCAGTATGTCTAATAGCAGTATGTCTAATAGCAGTATGTCTAATAGCAGTATGTCTAATAGCAGTATGTCTAGTATGTCTAATAGCAGTATGTCTAATAGCAGTATGTCTAATAGCAGTATGTCTAATAGCAGTATGTCTAATAGCAGTACGTCTAATAGCAGTATGTCTAGTATGTCTAATAGCAGTATGTTTAGTATGTCTAATAGCAGTATGTCTAGTATGTCTAATAGCATTATGTCTAATAGCATTATGTCTAATAGCAGTATGTCTAATAGCATTATGTCTAATAGCATTATGTCTAATAGCAGTATGTCTAATAGCAGTATGTCTAATAGCAGTATGTCTAATAGCATTATGTCTAATAGCAGTATGTCTAATAGCAGTATGTCTAGTATGTCTAATAGCATTATGTCTAATAGCAGTATGTCTAATAGCAGTATGTCTAGTATGTCTAATAGCAGTATGTCTAATAGCAGTATGTCTAATAGCAGTATGTCTAATAGCAGTATGTCTAATAGCATTATGTCTAATAGCAGTATGTCTAATAGCAGTATGTCTAGTATGTCTAATAGCAGTATGTCTAGTATGTCTAATAGCAGTATGTCTAATAGCAGTATGTCTAATAGCAGTATGTCTAATAGCAGTATGTCTAATAGCATTATGTCTAATAGCAGTATGTCTAATAGCAGTATGTCTAATAGCATTATGTCTAATAGCAGTATGTCTAGTATGTCTAATAGCAGTATGTCTAGTAAGTCTAATAGCAGTATGTCTAATAGCAGTATGTCTAGTATGTCTAATAGCAGTATGTCTAGTATGTCTAATAGCAGTACGTCTAATAGCAGTATGTCTAGTATGTCTAATAGCAGTATGTCTAATAGCAGTATGTCTAATAGCAGTATGTCTAATAGCAGTATGTCTAATAGCAGTATGTCTAATAGCAGTATGTCTAATAGCAGTATGTCTAGTATGTCTAATAGCAGTATGTCTAATAGCATTATGTCTAATAGCAGTATGTCTAATAGCAGTATGTCTAATAGCAGTATGTCTAATAGCAGTATGTCTAATAGCAGTATGTCTAATAGCAGTATGTCTAGTATGTCTAATAGCAGTATGTCTAATAGCATTATGTCTAATAGCAGTATGTCTAGTATGTCTAATAGCAGTATGTCTAATAGCAGTATGTCTAGTATGTCTAATAGCAGTATGTCTAGTATGTCTAATAGCATTATGTCTAATAGCAGTATGTCTAATAGCAGTATGTCTAATAGCAGTATGTCTAATAGCAGTATGTCTAATAGCAGTATGTCTAATAGCATTATGTCTAATAGCAGTATGTCTAGTATGTCTAATAGCAGTATGTCTAATAGCAGTATGTCTAGTATGTCTAATAGCAGTATGTCTAGTATGTCTAATAGCATTATGTCTAATAGCAGTATGTCTAATAGCAGTATGTCTAATAGCAGTATGTCTAATAGCAGTATGTCTAATAGCAGTATGTGTAATAGCAGTATGTCTAGTATGTCTAATAGCAGTATGTCTAGTATGTCTAATAGCAGTACGTCTAATAGCAGTATGTCTAATAGCATTATGTCTAATAGCAGTATGTCTAGTATGTCTAATAGCAGTATGTCTAATAGCAGTATGTCTAATAGCAGTATGTCTAATAGCAACAATGCTAGGTTTTTCAGGCTCAAAAGTTTGAACATGGGCCGGCATCCCTGCGGAACGCTTTTCAAACCCTCAATAGTCCATAACCCAATCAATCGAGGCTGTTTTTGTAGGATTTTCAAAGATGTCTAGAAAGGTGCACGTACTGTGCTCTTGTAGGAAACAAATCACACTCCCATTGCTAACTAGAAATGACCTATAACTGTGCTAATAACTCACTAACTTGTAAAGGTTTTTTCACGCTCAATAGTTTCAGCATGGGCCAGTATCCCTGTGGAATGCTTTTGAGAGAGTGGGGGGGGGGGGGGGCAACTCAATATTGTGAAGGTGTCCATAATGTTCACTACACTCACTGTATTCTATTGTAAAACATCCCAGACCAAACAGACCATCCTATTCACAACATGAATGGTTTGGTTTACTCTTTGCATCCATTACAGATCAATTGTAATCACAGCAGGACAACCTCCCACCCCCCCTCCATATCAAAATGCGTTATAATGCCTCTCACTGCCTGGTTTTCATAGGACCATTCATGCCACACATGATCCAGACATGCTGATGGCTGCTGTCCGTCATTTAGACTGGATCATGTGTTACAGAGCTGTGTATCCATGACCATGACCGTGGTGTAAGGCCAACATGGTGCTCCTAATATCAATGCAGAGGCTATGACCTTGGAGAGGACTAGACTATCTCTGTCTCTCTGTCGCTCTGTCTCTCTGTTTCTCTCTCTCTCTCTCTTCCCCTAACTGTCTGTCTGTCTGTGTGTCTCTCTCTCTCTCTCTCTCTCTCTCTCTCTCTCTCTCTCTCTCTCTCTCTCTCTCTCTCTCTCTCTCTCTCTCTCTTCCCCTAACTGTCTGTCTGTCTGTGTGTGTCTCTCTGCTTCTCTCTCTCTCTTCCCCTAACTGTCTGTCTGTCTGTGGGTCTCTCTCTCTCTCTCTTCCCCTAACTGTCTGTCTGTGTCTCTCTCTCTCTCTCTCTCTCTCTCTCTCTCTCTCTCTCTCTCTCTCTCTCTCTCTCTCTCTCTCTCTCTCTCTCTCAATTCAATTCAATTCAATTCAAGGGGCTTTATTGGCATGGGAAACATGTGTTAACATTGCCAAAGCAAGTGAGGTAGATAATATACAAAAGTGAAATAAACAATAAAAATTAACAGTAAACATTACACATACAGAAGTTTCAAAGCAATAAAGACATTACAAATGTCATATTATATATATACAGTGTTGTAGCAATGTATAAATGGTTAAAGCACACAAGTTAAAATAAATAAACATAAATATGGGTTGTATTTACAATGGTCTTTGTTCTTCACTGGTTGCCCTTTTCTTGTGGCAACAGGTCACAAATCTTGCTGCTGTGATGGCACACTGTGGAATTTCACCCAGTAGATATGGGAGTTTATCAAAATTGGATTTGTTTTCGAATTCTTTGTGGATCTGTGTGATCTGAGGGAAATATGTGTCTCTAATATGGTCATACATTGGGCAGGAGGTTAGGAAGTGCAGCTCAGTTTCCACCTCATTTTGTGGGCAGTGTGCACATAGCCTGTCTTCTCTTGAGAGCCATGTCTGCCTACGGCGGCCTTTCTCAATAGCAAGGCTATGCTCACTGAGTCTGTACATAGTCAAAGCTTTCCTTAAGTTTGGGTCAGTCACAGTGGTCAGGTATTCTGCCACTGTGTACTCTCTGTTTAGGGCCAAATAGCATTCTAGTTTGCTCTGTTTTTTTGTTAATTCTTTCCAATGTGTCAAGTAATTATCTTTTTGTTTTCTCATGATTTGGTTGGGTCTAATTGTGCTGTTGTCCTGGGGCTCTGTGGGGTGTGTTTGTGAACAGAGCCCCAGGACCAGCTTGCTTAGGGGACTCTTCTCCAGGTTCATCTCTCTGTAGGTGATTGCTTTGTTATGGAAGGTTTGGGAATCGCTTCCTTTTAGGTGGTTGTAGAATTTAACGGCTCTTTTCTGGATTTTGATAATTAGTGGGTATCGGCCTAATTCTGCTCTGCATGCATTATTTGGTGTTCTACGTTGTACACGGAGGATATTTTTGCAGAATTCTGCATGCAGAGTCTCAATTTGGTGTTTGTCCCATTTTGTGAAATCTTGGTTGGTGAGCGGACCCCAGACCTCACAACCATAAAGGGCAATGGGCTCTATGACTGATTCAAGTATTTTTAGCCAGATCCTAATTGGTATGTTGAAATTTATGTTCCTTTTGATGGCATAGAATGCCCTTCTTGCCTTGTCTCTCAGATCGTTCACAGCTTTGTGGAAGTTACCTGTGGTGCTGAGGTTTAGGCCGAGGTATGTATAGTTTTTTGTGTGCTCTAGGGCAACGGTGTCTAGATGGAATTTGTGGTCCTGGCGACTGGACCTTTTTTGGAACACCATTATTTTGGTCTTACTGAGATTTACTGTCAGGGCCCAGGTCTGACAGAATCTGTGCAGAAGATCTAGGTGCTGCTGTAGGCCCTCCTTGGTTGGTGACAGAAGCACCAGATCATCAGCAAACAGTAGACATTTGACTTCGGATTCTAGTAGGGTGAGGCCAGGTGCTGCAGACTGTTCTAATGCCCTCGCCAATTCGTTGATATATATGTTGAAGAGGGTGGGGCTTAAGCTGCATCCCTGTCTCACCCCACGACCCTGTGTGAAGAAATGTGTGTGTTTTTTGCCAATTTTAACCGCACACTTGTTGTTTGTGTACATGGATTTTATAATGTCGTATGTTTTTCCCCCAACACCACTTTCCATCAATTTGTATAGCAGACCCTCATGCCAAATTGAGTCGAAGGCTTTTTTGAAATCAACAAAGCATGAGAAGACTTTGCCTTTGTTTTGGTTTGTTTGGTTGTCAATTAGGGTGTGTAGGGTGAATACATGGTCTGTTGTACGGTAATTTGGTAAAAAGCCAATTTGACATTTGCTCAGTACATTGTTTTCATTGAGGAAATGTACGAGTCTGCTGTTAATGATAATGCAGAGTATTTTCCCAAGGTTACTGTTGACGCATATTCCACGGTAGTTATTGGGGTCAAATTTGTCTCCACTTTTGTGGGTTGGGGTGATCAGTCCTTGGTTCCAAATATTGGGGAAGATGCCAGAGCTAAGGACGATGTTAAAGAGTTTTAGTATAGCCAATTGGAATTTGTTGTCTGTATATTTGATCATTTCATTAAGGATACCATCAACACCACAGGCCTTTTTGGGTTGGAGGGTTTTTATTTTGTCCTGTAACTCGTTCAAGGTAATTGGAGAATCCAGTGGGTTCTGGTAGTCTTTAATAGTTGATTCAAGGATTTGTATTTGATCATGTATATGTTTTTGCTCTTTATTCTTTGTTATAGAGCCAAAAAGATTGGAGAAGTGGTTTACCCATACATCTCCATTTTGGATAGATAATTCTTCGTGTTGTTGTTTGTTTAGTGTTTTCCAATTTTCCCAGAAGTGGTTAGAGTCTATGGAGTCTTCAATTACATTGAGCTGATTTCTGACGTGCTGTTCCTTCTTTTTCCGTAGTGTATTTCTGTATTGTTTTAGTGATTCGCCATAGTGAAGGCGTAGACTCAGGTTTTCCGGGTCTCTATGTTTTTGGTTGGACAGGTTTCTCAATTTATTTCTTAGATTTTTGCATTCGTCATCAAACCATTTGTCATTGTTGTTCATTTTCTTCGGTTTTCTATTTGAGATTTTTAGGTTTGATAGGCAAGCTGAGAGGTCAAATATACTGTTAAGATTTTCTACTGCCAAGTTTACACCTTCACTATTGCAGTGGAACGTTTTACCCAGGAAGTTGTCTAAAAGGGATTGAATTTGCTGTTGTCTAATTGTTTTTTGGTAGATTTCCAAACTGCATTCCTTCCATCTATAGCATTTCTTAATGTTACTCAGTTCCTTTGGCTTTGATGCCTCGTGATTGAGTATTGCTCTGTTCAAGTAGACTGTGATTTTGCTGTGGTCTGATAGGGGTGTCAGTGGGCTGACTGTGAACGCTCTGAGAGACTCTGGGTTGAGGTCAGTGATAAAGTAGTCTACAGTGCTACTGCCAAGAGATGAGCTATAGGTGAACCTACCATAGGAGTCCCCTCGAAGCCTACCATTGACTATGTACATACCCAGCGTGCGACAGAGCTGCAGGAGTTGTGACCCGTTTTTGTTGGTTATGTTGTCATAGTTGTGCCTAGGGGGGCATATGGGGGAGGGAATGCTGTCACCTCCAGGTAGGTGTTTGTCCCCCTGTGTGCTGAGGGTGTCAGGTTCTTGTCCAGTTCTGGCATTTAGGTCGCCACAGACTAATACATGTCCCTGGGCCTGGAAATGATTGATTTCCTCATTCAGGATGGAGAAGCTGTCTTCATTAAAGTATGGGGATTCTAGTGGGGGGATATAGGTAGCACACAGGAGGACATTTTTCTCTGTTAAGATAATTTCCTTTTGGATTTCTAGCCAAATGTAAAATGTTCCTGTTTTGATTAGTTTAATGGAGTGAGTTAGGTCTGCTCTATACCAAATTAGCATTCCCCCTGAGTCCCTTCCCTGTTTCACACCTGGTAGTTTGGTGGATGGGACTACCAGTTCTCTGTAACCTAGAGGGCAACCAGTGGGTCCGTCTCCTCTGTACCAGGTTTCTTGCAGGATGACAATGTCTGCATTACCGATTTCTTTGGTGAAGTCCGGGTTCCTGCTCTTTAGGCCAAAGGCAGATGACCTCAGGCCTCTCTCTCTCTCTCTCTCTCTCTCTCTCTCTCTCTCTCTCTCTCTTCCCCTAACTGTCTGTCTGTCTGTGTGTGTCTCTCTGTTTCTCTCTCTCTCTTCCCCTAACTGTCTGTCTGTCTGTCTCTGTCTCTCTCTCTCTCTTCCCCTAACTGTATGTCTGTCTGTCTGTCTGTCTGTCTGTCTGTCTGTCTGTCTGTCTGTCTGTCTGTCTGTCTGTCTGTCTGTCTGTCTGTCTGTCTGTCTGTCTGTCTGTCTGTCTGTCTGTCTGTCTGTCTGTCTGTGTGTGTCTCTCTCTCTCTCTCTCTCTCTCTCTCTCTCTCTCTCTCTCTCTCTCTCTCTCTCTCTCTCTCTCTCTCTTCCCCTAACTGTCTGTCTGTCTGTGTGTGTCTCTCTGTTTCTCTCTCTCTCTTCCCCTAACTGTCTGTCTGTCTGTGTCTCTCTCTCTCTCTTCCCCTAACTGTATGTCTGTCTGTCTGTCTTTCTGTCTGTCTGTCTGTCTGTCTGTCTGTCTGTCTGTCTGTCTGTCTGTCTGTCTGTCTGTGTGTGTCTCTCTCTCTCTCTCTCTCTCTCTCTCTCTCTCTCTCTCTCTCTCTCTCTCTCTCTCTCTCTCTCTCTCTCTCTCTCTCTCTCTCTCTCTCTCTCTTCCCCTAACTGTCTGTCTGTGTGTCTCTCTCTCTCTCTCGTCCCCTAACTGTCTGTCTGTCTGTCTGTCTGTCTGTGTGTGTCTATCTGTTTCTCTCTCTCTCTTCCCCTAACTGTCTGTCTGTCTGTGTGTCTCTCTCTCTCTCTCTCTTCCCCTAACTGCCTGTCTGTGTGTCTCTCTCTCTCTTCCCCTAACTGTCTGTCTGTCTGTCTGTGTGTGTCTCTCTGCTTCTCTCTCTCTCTTCCCCTAACTGTCTGTCTGTCTGTGGGTCTCTCTCTCTCTCTCTTCCCCTAACTGTCTGTCTGTGTCTCTCTCTCTCTCTCTCTCTCTCTCTCTCTCTCTCTCTCTCTCTCTCTCTCTCTCTCTCTTCCCCTAACTGTCTGTCTGTGTCTCTCTCTCTCTCTCTCTCTCTCAATTTCAATTCAATTCAATTCAAGGGGCTTTATTGGCATGGGAAACATGTGTTAACATTGCCAAAGCAAGTGAGGTAGGTAATATACAAAAGTCAAATAAACAATAAAAATGAACAGTAAACATTACACATACAGAAGTTTCAAAACAATAAAGACATTACAAATGTCATATTATATATATGCAGTGTTGTAACAATGTACAAATGGTTAAAGCACACAAGTTAAAATAAATAAACATAAATATGGGTTGTATTTACAGTGGTGTTTGTTCTTCACTGGTTGCCCTTTTCTTGTGGCAACAGGTCACAAATCTTGCTGCTGTGATGGCACACTGTGGAATTTCACCCAGTAGATATGGGAGTTTATCAAAATTGGATTTGTTTTCGAATTCTTTGTGGATCTGTGTAATCTGAGGGAAATATGTCTCTCTAATATGGTCATACATTGGGCAGGAGGTTAGGAAGTGCAGCTCAGTTTCCACCTCATTTTGTGGGCAGTGTGCACATAGCCTGTCTTCTCTTGAGAGCCATGTCTGCCTACGGCGGCCTTTCTCAATAGCAAGGCTATGCTCACTGAGTCTGTACATAGTCAAAGCTTTCCTTAAGTTTGGGTCAGTCACAGTGGTCAGGTATTCTGCCACTGTGTACTCTCTGTTTAGGGCCAAATAGCATTCTAGTTTGCTCTGTTTTTTTGTTAATTCTTTCCAATGTGTCAAGTAATTATCTTTTTGTTTTCTCATGATTTGGTTGGGTCTAATTGTGCTGTTGTCCTGGGGCTCTGTGGGGTGTGTTTGTGTTTGTGAACAGAGCCCTAGGACCAGCTTGCTTAGGGGACTCTTCTCCAGGTTCATCTCTCTGTAGGTGATGGCTTTGTTATGGAAGGTTTGGGAATCGCTTCCTTTTAGGTGGTTGTAGAATTTAACGGCTCTTTTCTGGATTTTGATAATTAGTGGGTATCGGCCTAATTCTGCTCTGCATGCATTATTTGGTGTTCTACGTTGTACACGGAGGATATTTTTGCAGAATTCTGCATGCAGAGTCTCAATTTGGTGTTTGTCCCATTTTGTGAAATCTTGGTTGGTGAGCGGACCCCAGACCTCACAACCATAAAGGGCAATGGGCTCTATGACTGATTCAAGTATTTTTAGCCAGATCCTAATTGGTATGTTGAAATTTATGTTCCTTTTGATGGCATAGAATGCCCTTCTTGCCTTGTCTCTCAGATCGTTCACAGCTTTGTGGAAGTTACCTGTGGTGCTGATGTTTAGGCCGAGGTATGTATAGTTTTTTGTGTGCTCTAGGGCAACGGTGTCTAGATGGAATTTGTGGTCCTGGTGACTGGACCTTTTTTGGAACACCATTATTTTGGTCTTACTGAGATTTACTGTCAGGGCCCAGGTCTGACAGAATCTGTGCAGAAGATCTAGGTGCTGCTGTAGGCCCTCCTTGGTTGGTGACAGAAGCACCAGATCATCAGCAAACAGTAGACATTTGACTTCGGATTCTAGTAGGGTGAGACCGGGTGCTGCAGACTGTTCTAGTGCCCGCGCCAATTCGTTGATATATATGTTGAAGAGGGTGGGGCTTAAGCTGCATCCCTGTCTCACCCCACGACCCTGTGTGAAGAAATGTGTGTGTTTTTTGCCAATTTTAACCGCACACTTGTTGTTTGTGTACATGGATTTTATAATGTCGTATGTTTTACCCCCAACACCACTTTCCATCAATTTGTATAGCAGACCCTCATGCCAAATTGAGTCGAAGGCTTTTTTGAAATCAACAAAGCATGAGAAGACTTTGCCTTTGTTTTGGTTTGTTTGGTTGTCAATTAGGGTGTGTAGGGTGAATACATGGTCTGTTGTACGGTAATTTGGTAAAAAGCCAATTTGACATTTGCTCAGTACATTGTTTTCATTGAGGAAATGTACGAGTCTGCTGTTAATGATAATGCAGAGGATTTTCCCAAGGTTACTGTTGACGCATATTCCACGGTAGTTATTGGGGTCAAATTTGTCTCCACTTTTGTGGATTGGGGTGATCAGTCCTTGGTTCCAAATATTGGGGAAGATGCCAGAGCTAAGGACGATGTTAAAGAGTTTTAGTATAGCCAATTGGAATTTGTTGTCTGTATATTTGATCATTTCATTAAGGATACCATCAACACCACAGGCCTTTTTGGGTTGGAGGGTTTTTATTTTGTCCTGTAACTCATTCAAGGTAATTGGAGAATCCAGTGGGTTCTGGTAGTCTTTAATAGTTGATTCTAGGATTTGTATTTGATCATGTATATGTTTTTGTTCTTTATTCTTTGTTATAGAGCCAAAAAGATTGGAGAAGTGGTTTACCCATACATCTCCATTTTGGATAGATAATTCTTCGTGTTGTTGTTTGTTTAGTGTTTTCCAATTTTCCCAGAATTGTTTAGAGTCTATGGAGTCTTCAATTACATTGAGATGATTTCTGACGTGCTGTTCCTTCTTTTTCCGTAGTGTATTTCTGTATTGTTTTAGTGATTCACCATAGTGAAGGCGTAGACTCAGGTTTTCCGGGTCTCTATGTTTTTGGTTGGACAGGTTCCTCAATTTATTTCTTAGATTTTTGCATTCTTTATCAAACCATTTGTCATTGTTGTTCATTTTCTTCGGTTTTCTATTTGAGATTTTTAGATTTGATAGGGAAGCTGAGAGGTCAAATATACTGTTAAGATTTTCTACTGCCAAGTTTACACCTTCACTATTGCAGTGGAACGTTTTACCCAGGAAGTTGTCTAAAAGGGATTGAATTTGCTGTTGCCTAATTGTTTTTTGGTAGGTTTCCAAACTGCATTCCTTCCATCTATAGCATTTCTTAATGTTACTCAGTTCCTTTGGCTTTGATGCCTCGTGATTGAGTATTGCTCTGTTCAAGTAGACTGTGATTTTGCTGTGGTCTGATAGGGGTGTCAGTGGGCTGACTGTGAACGCTCTGAGAGACTCTGGGTTGAGGTCAGTGATAAAGTAGTCTACAGTGCTACTGCCAAGAGATGAGCTATAGGTGAACCTACCATAGGAGTCCCCTCGAAGCCTACCATTGACTATGTACATACCCAGCGTGCGACAGAGCTGCAGGAGTTGTGACCCGTTTTTGTTGGTTATGTTGTCATAGTTGTGCCTAGGGGGGCATATGGGGGAGGGAATGCTGTCACCTCCAGGTAGGTGTTTGTCCCCCTGTGTGCTGAGGGTGTCAGGTTCTTGTCCAGTTCTGGCATTTAGGTCGCCACAGACTAATACATGTCCCTGGGCCTGGAAATGATTGATTTCCTCATTCAGGATGGAGAAGCTGTCTTCATTAAAGTATGGGGATTCTAGTGGGGGGATATAGGTAGCACACAGGAGGACATTTTTCTCTGTTAAGATAATTTCCTTTTGGATTTCTAGCCAAATGTAAAATGTTCCTGTTTTGATTAGTTTAATGGAGTGAGTTAGGTCTGCTCTATACCAAATTAGCATTCCCCCTGAGTCCCTTCCCTGTTTCACACCTGGTAGTTTGGTGGATGGGACTACCAGTTCTCTGTAACCTAGAGGGCAACCAGTGGGTCCGTCTCCTCTGTACCAGGTTTCTTGCAGGATGACAATGTCTGCATTACCGATTTCTTTGGTGAAGTCCGGGTTCCTGCTCTTTAGGCCAAAGGCAGATGACCTCAGGTCTCTCTCTCTCTCTCTCTCTCTCTCTCTCTCTCTCTCTCTCTCTCTCTTCCCCTAACTGTCTGTCTGTCTGTGTGTGTCTCTCTGTTTCTCTCTCTCTCTTCCCCTAACTGTCTGTCTGTCTGTCTCTGTCTCTCTCTCTCTCTTCCCCTAACTGTATGTCTGTCTGTCTGTCTGTCTGTCTGTCTGTCTGTCTGTCTGTCTGTCTGTCTGTCTGTCTGTCTGTCTGTCTGTCTGTCTGTCTGTCTGTCTGTCTGTCTGTCTGTCTGTCTGTCTGTCTGTCTGTCTGTCTGTGTGTGTCTCTCTCTCTCTCTCTCTCTCTCTCTCTCTCTCTCTATCTCTCTCTCTCTCTCTCTCTCTCTCTCTTCCCCTAACTGTCTGTCTGTGTGTCTCTCTCTCTCTCTCGTCCCCTAACTGTCTGTCTGTCTGTCTGTCTGTGTGTGTCTATCTGTTTCTCTCTCTCTCTTCCCCTAACTGTCTGTCTGTCTGTGTGTCTCTCTCTCTCTCTCTCTTCCCCTAACTGCCTGTCTGTGTGTCTCTCTCTCTCTTCCCCTAACTGTCTGTCTGTCTGTCTGTGTGTGTCTCTCTGCTTCTCTCTCTCTCTTCCCCTAACTGTCTGTCTGTCTGTGGGTCTCTCTCTCTCTCTCTTCCCCTAACTGTCTGTCCGTCTGTGTGTGTCTCTCTCTCTCTCTCTCTCTCGCTCTCTCTCTCTCTCTCTCTCTCTCTCTCTCTCTCTCTCTCTCTCTTCCTCTAACTGTCTCTCTCTGTCTCTCTCTCTCTCTCTCTCTCTCTCTCAATTTCAATTCAATTCAATTCAAGGGGCTTTATTGGCATGGGAAACATGTGTTAACATTGCCAAAGCAAGTGAGGTAGGTAATATACAAAAGTCAAATAAACAATAAAAATGAACAGTAAACATTACACATACAGAAGTTTCAAAACAATAAAGACATTACAAATGTCATATTATATATATGCAGTGTTGTAACAATGTACAAATGGTTAAAGCACACAAGTTAAAATAAATAAACATAAATATGGGTTGTATTTACAGTGGTGTTTGTTCTTCACTGGTTGCCCTTTTCTTGTGGCAACAGGTCACAAATCTTGCTGCTGTGATGGCACACTGTGGAATTTCACCCAGTAGATATGGGAGTTTATCAAAATTGGATTTGTTTTCGAATTCTTTGTGGATCTGTGTAATCTGAGGGAAATATGTCTCTCTAATATGGTCATACATTGGGCAGGAGGTTAGGAAGTGCAGCTCAGTTTCCACCTCATTTTGTGGGCAGTGTGCACATAGCCTGTCTTCTCTTGAGAGCCATGTCTGCCTACGGCGGCCTTTCTCAATAGCAAGGCTATGCTCACTGAGTCTGTACATAGTCAAAGCTTTCCTTAAGTTTGGGTCAGTCACAGTGGTCAGGTATTCTGCCACTGTGTACTCTCTGTTTAGGGCCAAATAGCATTCTAGTTTGCTCTGTTTTTTTGTTAATTCTTTCCAATGTGTCAAGTAATTATCTTTTTGTTTTCTCATGATTTGGTTGGGTCTAATTGTGCTGTTGTCCTGGGGCTCTGTGGGGTGTGTTTGTGTTTGTGAACAGAGCCCTAGGACCAGCTTGCTTAGGGGACTCTTCTCCAGGTTCATCTCTCTGTAGGTGATGGCTTTGTTATGGAAGGTTTGGGAATCGCTTCCTTTTAGGTGGTTGTAGAATTTAACGGCTCTTTTCTGGATTTTGATAATTAGTGGGTATCGGCCTAATTCTGCTCTGCATGCATTATTTGGTGTTCTACGTTGTACACGGAGGATATTTTTGCAGAATTCTGCATGCAGAGTCTCAATTTGGTGTTTGTCCCATTTTGTGAAATCTTGGTTGGTGAGCGGACCCCAGACCTCACAACCATAAAGGGCAATGGGCTCTATGACTGATTCAAGTATTTTTAGCCAGATCCTAATTGGTATGTTGAAATTTATGTTCCTTTTGATGGCATAGAAGGCCCTTCTTGCCTTGTCTCTCAGATCGTTCACAGCTCTGTGGAAGCTACCTGTGGTGCTGATGTTTAGGCCGAGGTATGTATAGTTTTTTGTGTGCTCTAGGGCAACGGTGTCTAGATGGAATTTGTGGTCCTGGCGACTGGACCTTTTTTGGAACACCATTATTTTGGTCTTACTGAGATTTACTGTCAGGGCCCAGGTCTGACAGAATCTGTGCAGAAGATCTAGGTGCTGCTGTAGGCCCTCCTTGGTTGGTGACAGAAGCACCAGATCATCAGCAAACAGTAGACATTTGACTTCGGATTCTAGTAGGGTGAGACCGGGTGCTGCAGACTGTTCTAGTGCCCGCGCCAATTCGTTGATATATATGTTGAAGAGCATTTCTTAATGTTACTCAGTTCCTTTGGCTTTGATGCCTCATGATTGAGTATTGCTCTGTTCAAGTAGACTGTGATTTTGCTGTGGTCTGATAGGGGTGTCAGTGGGCTGACTGTGAACGCTCTGAGAGACTCTGGGTTGAGGTCAGTGATAAAGTAGTCTACAGTGCTACTGCCAAGAGATGAGCTATAGGTGAACCTACCATAGGAGTCCCCTCGAAGCCTACCATTGACTATGTACATACCCAGCGTGCGACAGAGCTGCAGGAGTTGTGACCCGTTTTTGTTGGTTATGTTGTCATAGTTGTGCCTAGGGGGGCATATGGGGGAGGGAATGCTGTCACCTGCAGGCAGGTGTTTGTCCCCCTGTGTGCTGAGGGTGTCAGGTTCTTGTCCAGTTCTGGCATTTAGGTCGCCACAGACTAATACATGTCCCTGGGCCTGGAAATGATTGATTTCCCCCTCCAGGATGGAGAAGCTGTCTTTATTAAAGTATGGGGATTCTAGTGGGGGGATATAGGTAGCACACAGGAGGACATTTTTCTCTGTTAAGATAATTTCCTTTTGAATTTCTAGCCAAATGTAAAATGTTCCTGTTTTGATTAATTTAATGGAGTGAGTTAGGTCTGCTCTATACCAAATTAGCATTCCCCCTGAGTCCCTTCCCTGTTTCACACCTGGTAGTTTGGTGGATGGGACTACCAGCTCTCTGTAACCTAGAGGGCAACCAGTGGGTCCGTCTCCGCTATACCATGTTTCTTGCAGGATGACAATGTCTGCATTACCGATTTCTTTGGTGAAGTCCGTGTTCCTGCTCTTTAGGCCAAAGGCAGATGACCTCAGGCCTTGGATATTCCAGGATGATATAGTGAAGGCTTTTTGTTCCATAAAGTGTCCAATGTTGTTGGCCGTGTGGTTTGGCCTCAGGCCAGTAAGTGTGAGCAGAGCCTGCTGAGCATCTGGTACATGCCGTTGGCTTGGGCGAGTGTAAGAGTGGGGGTTGGGCCTGTTTGCCCGCTCACTACCTGGGCGTATGTGTGACTTCCATGTTGATGCTCTCTTTGCGGGGGTGGGGTGCATGGGGTGGGCAGGAGTGGCATAGGTCTGATCTGGAGGGGGCCTAAATGGGGTGTGGGCATGGTTGATGTGGGGGGGTGTTGATTGGTTGGGGTGGGGGTGTGGATGTGTCTGGGGGTGCTGTGGTCTGGATGTAAGTCCTCTTGGCGTGGGTCCTCTATGTGTAGGTCCACGGGGGGGTCCTGCAGGTCTTGGAGGGTGTCTCGCTGGTCTGGGTGGGGTGTCTATTGATCTGTTGCTCCTGTGTGAAGTGTTGGGGCTGCGTTTGAGAGCGATGTCCTTTAGAGTCCGGACAAAGGTGGGCACTGCTGCCTTATAGAGGTGGACCTGGTCATAGAGGCTGTTCAAGTCCAGGGTGGAGTGGTGGGCCAGGAAAACATTTGGTTTTGAGGCACAGTCACGGGAAATGCTTGCGTTTACCCGCTGTATTGTAGCAGGGTGGAAGTCTTTTCGTGGTAGCAGGGTGGAGATAACCACTTGTGCATTGGGGAAAGTAGAAGAAGCTTTTTCAATCACTCCCTTCAGTGCTGTGGCCACCCTTTCCTGCTTTGCTCTCAGGTCGTTTGTGCCTGTGTGTATTATTATGTGGCTAGGTGAGCCTAGTTTGTCCTCAGACAGAAGGTCTAGGGCGCGCTGGGTGTTTGGACACCAGAGTTTAGACACACTGTGTTTGGGAAAAAGTTTTTTTTCTTCTATATATTTCCCATTTGAGTCCATAAGGAGAACAATCTGTGTCTTGTGTTTGTTCTCAGTGGGTGTGGGGGGGTTGTCAGGAGGGCTATCAGGGTGGCTGACAGGGGGGGTGCTCAGGGGGGGTGAGAGCTGCTGGGCTTGGGTTTTTTCTTTTGTCTGTTCTGCTGTGATGTTGACTCTATGGTCAGGGTCTGGTGTGGACTGTTCTGCTGTGGTGTCGAGACTTTTGTCCGGTGCTGAGGTGGGCTGTTCTGCTGGCGTCTCTGTGGGGATGGCCACCTCCCTAGTGGGTTGTTCTCTGTCACATGCCATCCCCCTCAACCTCTCCTCCAGCAGTCTGATCCTCTCCTCCATCCCCCTCCCCCTCTCCTCCAGCAGTCTGATCCTCTCCTCTAGTGCTTTGTTCTGCTCCTGCTTCTGCTCTTTCTCCTGTTGAAGTTGTCTCACCACTGTCCAGAGTGCAGATATGTCTCTCTCCACCTCCAGCTCTCCTGGTCTGGTTAAGGGGTTGTTGTGCTGGACTGTTGTCTGGGTCTGTGCTGACTGGAGTGTAATCACCTGCTGTTCCAGCTCCACCTGCCTTACCTCCAGCTGGGTGAATTTATCCTTCATTTCAATGAGCGGGTAGTACTCTGTGCTGGGAGGTTGACTGTCTGCTGAGGGTTGCTCGTCTGTGGGGTTATATGATGAAGAGGTCTGGTCTGACCCGCTCGGGGTGGGGGTATCTTTATCAAGGGAGAGCTTCTCCTGCTGGGCTAATTCTTTGATTAGGTGAAAGTCCAGCTGAAACTGTTTGGGGTTGCCCTGTACCAATACTGTTCCAGACTTATATAGATTTATGTTAGCTGACTCAGAGTCCTCGTTGTCAAGTATCCTGAGTTTCCACCCCTCGTTAACCCCCCCTCTCTTAACAGAGGGGTAGTGTGCTAATATAGCACTGTGCCATGCCAGGGGATGGTTTGTGTGGAAGATAAGGTTGCTGATGTTCCCATTTTTGTAATAGTCAGCAAAAAGTGTCTCTTGATTTTCCATAAGGAGCTTCATTTTGTGCTCTTTTCTTGCCTTATCATTCTTTACACTCACAGGGTACTGTATTTTAATTACCTCTGAACAGCAGGAGGGAGCTTCTAAGGCCTCTCCATTTGGTTGGGGTAGACTATTCGACTCTCCTGCCATTGTTGGGCTAATGGTCTTTGACACCTCTCACTTGACACGTCAGTGCTAGTTGAAGCTGTATCAAGTCAGTTACAGTTGAATACAGTTGAAGCTGTATCTCTCTCAGTTCCACAAAAAATCCAAGTTTAACTAACTCTAAATCTATCTTTTTTAAAGAAAATGCTGAAAAATGCAGGAGCTCATCTGATCATCTGATCATGACTCTCTCTCTCTCTCTCTCTCCTTGTTAGCTAGCTAGCTTCTTTCAGGAGAGTCCCTAGCAACTGCCTAGCAACAGGTAAACAACTTAGCTAGCTAAGAAAATCTGTATAATCTTTACTTTTTTCGAAAGCCTATCTGTCTTTGTTTGCTGCTTGTTTGGTCTCCTAATCAGTCTCTGCAGTCTTTCTCTTTGCTTTTTTTCGATATACTTTCCTCTAAAAACCATGTAAAATTCAATATTTTTAGGAGCTCATCTTTTCAGCTGTTGCTGCTTAATTCTGTCTGTCTGTCTGTCTGTCTGTCTGTCTGTCTGTCTGTCTGTCTGTCTGTCTGTGTGTCTGTGTGTGTGTCTGTCTCTCTCTCTCTCTCTCTCTCTCTCTCTCTCTCTCTCTCTCTCTCTCTCTCTCTCTCTCTCTCTCTCTCTCTCTCTTCCCCTAACTGTCTGTCTGTCTGTCTGTCTGTCTGTCTGTCTGTCTGTCTGTCTGTCTGTCTGTCTGTGTGTCTGTCTGTCTGTCTGTCTGTCTGTCTGTCTGTCTGTCTGTCTGTCTGTCTGTCTGTCTGTCTGTCTGTCTGTCTGTCTGTCTGTCTGTCTGTCTGTCTGTCTGTGTGTCTCTCTCTCTCTCTGACCTCCACCATCCTCTCCTCTAGGTTGATCCATCTCTTTCTTCCTCATTCACTTTCTCTTTTCACTGTCGGCTCGTTCTTTAATGAGCCAGGTTCCTCTCCATCTCTGACCACATCCTACACTTACTGGTCCATCTACCTCAATAACCCACATCTCAAACGCTGCTCTACCTTTATCCTGTGTAGACAAAATTGTTGCCTGTTCTGTGTGTGTGCGTTCGCGTGTGTGTGTGTGTCTGCGTGTCTGTGTCTCTGTGTGTCGCTGTCTCTGTCTCTGTGTCTGTGTCTGTGTCTGTGTCTGTGTCTGTGTCTGTGTCTGTGTCTGTGTGTGTGTGTGTGTGTGTGTGTGTGTGTGTGTGTGTGTGTGTGTGTGTGTGTGTGTGTGTGTGTGTGTGTGTGTGTGTGTGTGTGTGTGTGTGCGCGTGTGTGTGCACACAGACAGCGACACCCAGATTATTATTTATTATCCTTGCGGGCACCAGAGGTTCTCACATTTTGCCGATCCTCACAAGGAAAAAGGCTATTTTAGGCTTAAGAGAGTTTCTGTTCATACTGGTATCAAACATTGGTTTGCACGGGCCTATTGCAACTTTCTGCCCTGTTTCTATATTTTACATCAGACTGGTCTGGAGAGGGTGGGAGAACATGAAGGCCTGAGAGCTCTGAGGGGTCACCCATCACAGTTCAACAACAGGTCTGGAGAGGGATGGAGAACAAAGCCTGAGGGCTCTGAGGGGTCACCCATCACAGTTCAACAACAGGAGGAAGAACATTGTTGATAAAGTGTTGAGGGTAAAAAATATATATATAAAAAAAAATATATATATATATAAAATAAAATGATAGTAAAACATGCGAACTTGATCAATAAATTAATAGATAAATAATTAAATATTTTAGTATATATTTGGAATTCCACCAAGGGATGATTAAGTGCTACGAAGATAAGAACGATGTTAATGTGATTTATATTATACAATTCAATATAAAAAAGACACAACCAGATTGAGCAAATAAATAAATAAAGAATTCATTGAACATCCAGCTCGTGTCGGTGTTCCCACCGCTCTCTTAATAATGCCCTCACTAACTCTCACAGTCAGAGCTTTAACATACTCTTTACCAGTCATACCAAGTGAAGCCAAGGTCTTAAGTTTGTGCTATCCACCTAGATTCAGCTGCTCTTCTCTGGCCTATGGTCCAGGAGGCCTTCGTCTCCAGACCGGTGATGAGGAGGGAGATTGTAGGGCGGTTTTGAAAATGTTTGACCAGGTGTTTTTGTAAATTGTTTAAAGGTTTGAGGCGTGTCAAGACTGTGTGACTGGTTTCTCCTATATAGATGTTACGGCATAGACAATGTTGGTGCTCTGATTGGTCATGAGTTGTGGGACAGGACTGGAGGTTTGTTCATGTGGATTTTTGAATGTGTGGGACTTGTCTGTAGTCCTGTGGTTGAATAGATGTTTTAGGGGTTGGGTTTGTTGGAACATTTTCTGTAGAATGCTGATATATAGTCGGTCTGAAATTCCTGGAGTGGGGGAAATATGTGTTTTGTTTGGGTGAATGTCGGAATGAAGTCTGGAAAAAAAGAGTCTGTTTATGTCTGAGAAGGTGCTGATGAGGGGTATAATCTGGGGTTCTGTATCTGTTGGGGGGATAGGAAAAAGGGGTCTGGGAAAGGTCTGAGGGTGGAGGACAGGGATAGGATCGGTGGGATAGGGATACGGACCCAGAATCGGGAAAGGGTTAAGAATAGGTGTGGGCTGTTCACCCAGGTCAGGAGTCAGTGCCTGGTCCAGAGCTCTACAGCGAAAGTTATGGAGGTTAAGGTTAAGGTTAGGGTTAAGGTTTACCACAGATTATTTTACCAGCGATTATTTGACCAGACTCAAAACATTTTCCTTTCTTTGTCTTCCTCCAAATGTTTGGATACTACTGGTACATTGAACAGGTTTAGTTAATAGTATTACATTATTGGACAGTGTTGTTCAAATTAAATACATGTATGCAAGATGGCTCCAACACAGATGGTCACCTCGCTTCTAGTTCTCAGGAAGCTATGCAGTATTTAGTTTTTTTCTGTATTATTTCTTACACTGTTACCCAAGAAAATGTTAAGTGTTATTACATACAGCCGGAAAGAACTATTGGATATCAGAGCGACGTCAATTTACCAACATTACGACCAGGAATATTGGATCTAATCCCAGAGGCCGATCCAGAACAACGTCGCCTCTAGAAGAGGTAGACGGAGCGGCCTCCTGGTCAGACTTCGAAGGCGTGCACAACACCCACCTGGTCAGACTTCGAAGGCGTGCACAACACCCACCTGGTCAGACTTCGAAGGCGTGCACAACACCCACCTGGTCAGACTTCGAAGGCGTGCACAACACCCACCTGGTCAGACTTCGAAGGCGTGCACAACACCCACCTGGTCAGACTTCGAAGGCGTGCACAACACCCACCTGGTCAGACTTCGAAGGCGTGCACAACACCCACCTGGTCAGACTTCGAAGGCGTGCACAACACCCACCTGGTCAGACTTCGAAGGCGTGCACAACACCCACCTGGTCAGACTTCGAAGGCGTGCACAACACCCACCTGGTCAGACTTCGAAGGCGTGCACAACACCCACCTGGTCAGACTTCGAAGGCGTGCACAACACCCACCTGGTCAGACTTCGAAGGCGTGCACAACACCCACCTGGTCAGACTTCGAAGGCGTGCACAACACCCACCTGCTTCCGAGTATATTACTCGCCAATGTCCAGTCTCTAGACAACAAGGTAGACGAAATTAGGGCAAGGGTTGCTATCCAGAGAGACATCAGAGATTGTAACATTCTATGTTTCACGGAAACATGGCTCTCTGGGGATACGTTGTCGGAGTCGGTACAGCCACCGGGATCTTTCATGCGTCGCGCCGACAGAAATAAACACCTCTCTGGGAAGAAGAAGGACTGGGGTGTATGCTTCATCATTTTCATTTTATTTATTTATTTATTTAACCTTTATTTTAAAATAAATTCTTATTTTCAATGACGGCCTAGGAACCGTGGGTTTCTGTTGAGCGGCAGAACGACAGATTTTTACCTTGTCAGCTCATGGTGTAACCGTGACAACATACAAGAACTCAAGTCCTTTTCTTCACCTGACCTTGAATTCCTTACAATCAAATGCCGACCAATATTATCTCCCAAGAGAATTCTCATCGGTGATTGTCACAGCGGTGTATATCTGGTGTATAACAATGATTTATACTCTGATTCGATGAGTGACTTTATAATGAAGTGCATTGGAGATGTTGTACCCACTTAAAACCTACCTTTAACCAGAAACCGTGGATAGATGGCTGCATTTGAGCAAAACTGTAAGTGCGAAGGTTTGGAAATATGGCCGAATATTAACAGTGTATTTATTCCCTCCGCGAGGAAATCAAACAAGCTAAATGTTGGTAGAGGTACAAAGTGGAGTCGCAATTCAACAGCTCAGACACGAGTTGTATGTGGCAGGGTTTACAATTCAACAGCTCAAACACTAGTTGTATGTGGCAGGGTCTACAATTCAACAGCTCAGACACTAGTTGTATGTGGCAGGGTTTACAATACAACAGCTCAGACACTAGTTGTATGTGGCAGGGTCTACAATTCAACAGCTCAGACACTAGTTGTATGTGGCAGGGTTTACAATTCAACAGCTCAGACACTAGTTGTATGTGGCAGGGTCTACAATTCAACAGCTCAGACTAGTTGTATGTGGCAGGGTCTACAATTCAACAGCTCAGACACTAGTTGTATGTGGCAGGGTCTACAATACAACAGCTCAGACACTAGTTGTATGTGGCAGGGTCTACAATTCAACAGCTCAGACACTAGTTGTATGTGGCAGGGTCTACAATTCAACAGCTCAGACACTAGTTGTATGTGGCAGGGTCTACAATTCAACAGCTCAGACACTAGTTGTATGTGGCAGGGTCTACAATTCAACAGCTCAGACACTAGTTGTATGTGGCAGGGTCTACAATTCAACAGCTCAGACACTAGTTGTATGTGGCAGGGTCTACAATTCAACAGCTCAGACACTAGTTGTATGTGGCAGGGTCTACAGGCAATCACAGACTACAAAAAGAAAACCAGTCACGTCACGGACACCGACGTCTTGCTTCCAGACAAACTAAACACCTTCTTTGCCCACTTTGAGGATAATACAGTGCCACCGTAGCAGCTCGCTAACAAGGACTGCGGCCCACCCCCCTCTCCTTCTCTGTGGCCGACGTGAGTAAGACATTTAAACATGTTAACCCTCGCAAGGCTGCCGGCCTAGACGGTATCCCTAGCCGCGTCCTCAGAGCACGCGCAGACCAGCTGGCTGGTATGTTTAAGGACATATTCAATCTCTCCCTATCCCAGTCTGCTGTCTCCACATGCTTCAAGATGGCCACCATTGTCCCTGTACCCAAGAAGGCATAGATAACTGAACTAAATGACTATCGCCCCGTAGCACTCACTTCTGTGATCATGAAGTGCTTTGAGAGACAAGTCAAGGATCATATCACCGCCACCTTACCTGCCACTCTAGACCCACTTCAATTTGCGTACCGCCCCAACGGGTCCACAGACGATGCACACTGCCCTATCCCATCTGGACAAGAGGGATACCTATGTACGAATGCTGTTCATTTTCTTCAGCTTAGCATTCAACACCATAGTACACTCCAAGCTCATCACTAAGCTTGAGGCCCTGGCTCTCAACCCCGCCCTGTGCAATTGGGTCCTGGACTTTCTGACGGGCCGCCCCCAGGTGGTGAAGGTAGGAAACAACATCTCCACTACGCTGATCCTCAACACTGGGGCTACACAAGGGTGTGTGCTCAGCCCCCTCCTGTACTCCCTGTTCACCCACGACCACGTGGCCATGCACGACTCCAACTCAATCATCAAGTTTGCAGACGACACTACAGTGGTAGGCTTGATTACCAACAATGACGAGACGGCCTACAGGGAGGAGGTGAGGGCCCTCGGAGTGTGGTGTCAGGAAAATAACCTCACACTCAACGTCAACAAAACAAAGGAGATGATTGTGGACTTCAGGAAACAGCAGAGGGAGCACCCCCCTATCCACATCGACGGGACAGTAGTGGAGAGGGTAGTAAGTTTTAAGTTTCTCTGCGTACACATCACTGACAAACTGAATTGGTCCACCCACACAGACAGCGTCGTGAAGAAGGCGCAGCAGCGCCTCTTCAACCTCAGGAGGCTGAAGAAATTCGGCTTGTCACCAAAAGCACTCACAAACTTCTACAGATGCACAATCGAGAGCATCCTGTCGGGCTGTATCACCGCCTGGTAAGGCAACTGCTCCGCCCACAACCGTAAGGCTCTCCAGAGGGTAGTGAGGTCTGCACAACGCATCACCTGCCCTCCAGGACACCTACACCACCCGATGTCACAGGAAGGCCATAAAGAACATCAAGGACAACAACCACCCGAGCCACTGCCTGTTCACCCCGATATCATCCAGAAGGCGAGGTCAGTACAGGTGCATCAAAGCAGGGACCGAGAGACTGAAAAACAGCTTCTATCTCAAGGCCATCAGACTGTTAAACAGCCACCACTAACATTTAGTGGCCGCTGCCAACATACTGACTCAACTCCAGCCACTTTAATAATGGGAATTGATGGAAATGTATGTAAAAATGTATCACTAGCCACTTTAAACAATGCCACTTAATATAATGTTTACATACCTTACATTACTCATCTCATATGTATATGTAAATACTGTACTCTATATCATCTACTGCATCTTGCCATCTTTATGTAATACATGTATCACTAGCCACTTTAAACTATGCCACTTTATGTTTATATACCCTACATTACTCATCTCATATGTATATACTGTACTCTATACCATCTACTGCATCTTGCCTATGCCGTTCTGTACCATCACTCATTCATATATCTTTATGTACATATTCTTTATCCCTTTACACTTGTGTGTATAAGGTAGTAGTTGTGGAATTGTTAGGTTAGATTACTCGTTGGTTATTACTGCATTGTCGGAACTAGAAGCACAAGCATTTCGCTACACTCGCATTAACATCTGCTAACCATGTGTATGTGACAAATACAATTTGATTTGATTTGATTTGATTCACCTCTACACAGACGACACCATTCTGTATACATCTGGCCCTTCTTTGGACACTGTGTTAACAAACCTCCAAACGAGTTTCAACGCCATACAACGTGGCCTCAAACGGCTCTTAAACGCGAGTAAAACTAAATCAAATCAAAATCAAATCAAATGTATTTATATAGCCCTTCTTACATCAGCTGATATCTCAAAGTGCTGTACAGAAACCCAGCCTAAAACCCCAAACAGCAAGCACTGCAGGTGTAGAAGCACGGTGGCTAGGAAAAACTCCCTAGAAAGGCCAAAACCTAGGAAGAAACCTTGAGAGTAACCAGGCTATGAGGGGTGGCCAATCCTCTTCTGGCTGTGCCGGGTGGAGATTATAACAGAACATGGCCAAGATGTTCAAACGTTCATAGATGACCAGCAGGGTCAGATAATAATAATCACAGTGGTTGTAGAGGGTGCAACAGGTCAGCACCTCAGGAGTAAATGTCAGTTGGCTTTTCATAGCCGATCATTAAGAGTATCTCTACCGCTCCTGCTGTCTCTAGAGAGTTGAAAACAGCAGGTCTGGGACAGGTAGCACGTCCGGTGAACAGGTCAGGGTTCCATAGCTGCAGGCAGAACAGTTGAAACTGGAGCAGCAGCACGGCCAGGCGGACTGGGGACAGCAAGGCGTCATCATGCCAGGTAGTCCTGAGGCATGGTCCTAGGGCTCAGGTCCCCCGAGAGAGAGAAAGAAAGAGAGAAAGAGAGAATTAGAGAGAGCATACTTAAATTCAAACAGGACACCGGATAAGACAGGAGAAGTCAAACTGACCCTAGCCCCTCGACACATAAACTACTGCAGCATAAATACTGGAGGCTGAGACAGGAGGGGTCAGGAGACACTGTGGCCCCATCCGATGATACCCCCGGACAGGGCCAAACAGGAAGGATATAACCCCACCTACTTTGCCAAAGCACAGCCCCTACACCACTAGAGGGATACCTTCAACCACCAACTTACCATCCTGAGACAAGGCCGAGTATAGCCCACAAAGACCTCCACCACGGCACAACCCAAGGGGTTTGCATGTTTTTCAACCGATCGATGCCCGCACCCACCCGCCCGACCAGCATCACTACTCTGGACGGTTCTGACTTAGAATATGTGGACAACTACAAATACCTAGGTGTCTGGCAGAACTGTAAACTCTCTTTTCCAGGATCAAATTAAACATCTCCAATCCTAAATTAAATCTAGATCCGGCTTCCTATTTTGCAACAAAGCCTCCTTCACTTATGCTGCTCAACATACTCCAGTAAAACTGACCATCCTACCGATCCTCGACTTCAGCGATGTCATTTACAAAATAGCCTCCAACACTCTACTCAGACTGCATCCAGTTTGCTATCACAGTGCCATCTGTTTTGTCACCAAAGCCCCATATACTACCCACCACTGCGACCTGTATGCTCTCGTCGGCTGGCCCTCACTACATAATCGTCGCCAAACCCACTGGCTCCAGGTCATCTATAAGTCTTTGCTAGTTAAAGCCCCGCCTTATCTCAGCTCACTGGTCACGATAACAACACCCACCCGTAGCACGCGCTCCAGCAGTTATATCTCACTGGTCGTCCCCAAAGCCAACACCTCCTTTGGCCGCCTTTCCTTACAGTTCTCTGCTGCCAATGACTGGAACGAATTGCAAAAATGTGTTGTTGTTTTTTGTCGCACTGCTTTGCTTTATCTTGGCCAGGTCGCAGTTGTAAATGAGAACTAGTTCTCAACTGGCCTACCTGGTTAAATATAGGTGAAATAAAAAATATATTTATTTTTTAAATTCCGTAAAGCACATTTAAGGTACTCTATTCTCTACTATATTTTATTTTTTCATTCTACAGTGTTGAAATTACATACAGATCTAACTGTGTGTGTGTGTGTGTGTGTGTGTGTGTGTGTGTGTGTGTGTGTGTGTGTGTGTGTGTGTGTGTGTGTGTGTGTGTGTGTGTGTGTGTGTGTGTGTGTGTGTGTGTGTGTGTGTGTGTGTGTGCTTGGTTTTTACCAGAAGTCCTCACAAAGAGAGCAAAACCAGGAAAATTCTGACAGGTGGGGACATTTCACCGGTCACCACAAGGAAAAAGGCTATTTAAGGCTTAGGGGTTAGTTAGGGGTTAGAGTTAGGGGTTAGAGTTAGGGGTTAGAGTTAGGGGTTAGAGTTAGGGGTTAGAGTTAGGGGTTAGAGTTAGGGGTTAGAGTTAGGGGTTAGAGTTAGGGGTTAGAGTTAGGGGTTAGAGTTAGGGGTTAGAGTTAGGGGTTAGAGTTAGAGTTAGGGGTTAGAGTTAGGGGTTAGAGTTAGGGGTTAGAGTTAGGAGTTAGGGGTTAGAGGTTAGAGTTTAGAGTTAGAGGTTAGGGGTTAGAGGTTAGGGGTTAGAGTTAGGGGTTAGAGTTAGAGTTTAGGGGTTAGAGTTAGGGGTTAGAGTTAGGGGTTAGAGTTAGGGGTTAGAGTTAGGGGTTAGAGTTAGGGGTTAGAGTTAGGGGTTAGAGTTAGAGTTAGGGGTTAGAGTTAGAGTTTAGAGTTAGAGTTTAGAGTTAGAGTTAGGGGTTAGAGTTAGAGTTAGGGGTTAGAGTTAGGGGTTAGAGTTAGGGGTTAGAGTTAGGGGTTAGAGTTAGGGGTTAGAGTTAGGGGTTAGAGTTAGGGGTTAGAGTTAGAGTTAGGGGTTAGAGTTAGGGGTTAGAGTTAGAGTTAGGGGTTAGAGTTAGAGTTTAGAGTTAGAGTTAGGGGTTAGAGTTAGGGGTTAGAGTTAGGGGTTAGAGTTAGAGTTAGGGGTTAGAGTTAGAGTTAGGGGTTAGAGTTAGGGGTTAGAGTTAGGGGTTAGAGTTAGGGGTTAGAGTTAGGGGTTAGAGTTAGGGGTTAGAGTTAGAGTTAGGGGTTAGAGTTAGGGGTTAGAGTTAGGGGTTAGAGTTAGGGGTTAGAGTTAGGGGTTAGAGTTAGAGTTAGGGGTTAGAGTTAGGGGTTAGGGGTTAGAGTTAGGGGTTAGAGTTAGAGTTAGGGGTTAGAGTTAGAGTTAGGGGTTAGAGTTAGGGGTTAGAGTTAGAGTTAGGAGTTAGGGGTTAGGAGTTAGAGGTTAGAGTTAGAGTTAGGAGTTAGAGTTAGAGTTAGAGTTAGGGGTTAGAGTTAGAGTTAGAGTTAGAGTTAGAGTTAGAGTTAGGGGTTAGAGTTAG